>NC_134895.1:2683776-2701276 GCF_041734735.1 Babylonia areolata | reverse complement strand
AGAGGGAGAGGGAGAGAGAGAGAGAGGGAGAGAGAGAGAGAGAGAGAGAGAGAGAGAGAGAGAGAAGTGGTATTGGGGAAGGGAGTTGGAGGAGGAGTGGGAGTATCATTTTCTGAGAAAGAATTACGGACAGCCCAATTTTCTCCTTTATCTGACGCCTGAATAAACTGCACATTCGCTCTCACGCGCACACGCACGCACACACATACATACACACATAGGCTACGTACACACGCATACACGCAGGCACTTTTAAGACACCATGCAGAATCTCCATTCCTGTTGAACCACCATCACCCTGCTCCTTTCCACCACCCCCACCATCACCCTGCTCCTTTCCACTACCCCCACCATCACCCTGCTCCTTTCCACTACCCCCACCATCACCCTGCTCCTTTCCACTACCCCCACCATCACCCTGCTCCTTTCCACAACCCCCCCCCCCACCATCACCCTGCTCCTTTCCACAACCCCCCCACCATCACCCTGCTCCTTTCCACAACCCCCCCCACCATCACCCTGCTCCTTTCCACAACCCCCCCCACCATCACCCTGCTCCTTTCCACAACCCCCCCACCATCACCCTGCTCCTTTCCACTACCCCCCCACCATCACCCTGCTCCTTTCCACCACCCCCACCATCACCATCACCCTGCTCCTTTCCACTACCCCCCCACCATCACCCTGCTCCTTTCCACTACCACCACCATCACCCTGCTCCTTTCCACTACCCCCACCATCACCCTGCTCCTTTCCACTACCACCACCATCACCCTGCTCCTTTCCACTACCCCCACCATCACCATCACCCTGCTCCTTTCCACTACCCCCACCATCACCATCACCCTGCTCCTTTCCACTACCACCACCATCACCCTGCTCCTTTCCACTACCCCCACCATCACCCTGCTCCTTTCCACTACCACCACCATCACCCTGCTCCTTTCCACTACCCCCACCATCACCATCACCCTGCTCCTTTCCACTACCACCACCATCACCCTGCTCCTTTCCACTACCCCCACCATCACCATCACCCTGCTCCTTTCCACTACCACCACCATCACCCTGCTCCTTTCCACTACCCCCACCATCACCATCACCCTGTTCCTTTCCACTACCCCCACCATCACCCTGCTCCTTTCCACTACCCCCCCACCATCACCCTGTTCCTTTCCACTACACCCACCATCACCCTGCTCCTTTCCACTACCCCCCCACCATCACCCTGCTCCTTTCCACAACCTCCCCACCATCACCCTGCTCCTTTCCACTACCACCACCATCACCCTGCTCCTTTCCACTACCACCACCATCACCCTCTCCTTTCCACTACCCCCACCATCACCCTGCTCCTTTCCACAACCCCCACCATCACCCTGCTCCTTTCCACTACCCCCAATCCCCCGTCCTCACCCTCTCCACCGCCCCCCACCCCTACAACCCCCCCCCCCACCCATACCCCCTTCTTCAAACGGTTGTGGCACATTTGCTTTCCAGCAGTGAAAACCTTCGTCTCCTTTTTAAAGGCTGTTACGTCGCCCAGGCCCGGATGACGATACCTGCTGGAATAACAGGAGTAAGGAAGGTCACTCCTGTTGTTTTACAAGGGGAGAGAACAAAGGGGCGACCTAAAAGCCTGTCGCCAAGTTTTTTGTTTCGTTTCTTTGTTTCTTTTTCTTTTTTCCCCACCTCAAGTTGTGCCGACGTCTGCAGTTTTTAGCTGTGTGCTTGACCGAGGACAGAGAACATGTGGCAAAGTTGCACAGTTTTGTATGAGTGTGTGTGTGTGTGTGTGTGTGTGTGTGTGTGTGTGTGTGTGTGTGTGTGTGTGTGAAACACACAGAGAGGGGAGGGAGATAGAGAGAGGGGGGGGGATGGGTAGGAGTGGATGCCTTAAAAAAAAAAAAAAAATTAGTGTGTGGTGATGGTGCATGACCCCTCTAAGCAGAGTGTACAACCCACTGAGTTGCGATGTACAGGATTATGTGCTGTATATGTATGAATGATTCATGATTGTCACACACACACACACACACACACACACACACACACACACACACACACACACAGCGCTAAACTAACGTCCACGGCTTGTCTTTTCTCACCCTCAGAAGCCCAAGGGGGGAGTGTGTGTGGATGGAGGGTGGGGAAGGTGTGTGTGCGTGTGTTGGGGGGGGGGGGGGGCAAAAAGCCAGTTGTGGACAGGACTGTAGTGGAGTGGCCGGGATGATTTACACCCCTGGCGCTGTCAAAGGCGGCAGAAAAATCCATCCTGACTTGCACACCTGTGTGGGCCTGTCGGCAGTGAGAGGGAGTCATCAGGGGGTCAGTGTCTGTGGGGTCACAGGTCAGCGGTCAGTGGTTGTAGGGTCAGCACAGGCTTAATGGATTTCGTTAAAAGGATTTTGTGACTGCGTCCAACGCGCATGCGTGCATTAATGAGGGGGCAGGGCCAACACTGTTTTAAGATTTAGAGCTCCAGGTTTGTTGTTTTTTTTCCCTGTCCTCGTTTTGTGCTGTCCCATTCTTTAGCTAAGATAGTCAGGGATCGGGTTCCTTCCTTCCTTTCTTTCTTTTCTTTTCGATTTACACTTCATTTCCCTTTTCGTTTTCGATCTTACCCAAATAAAGTTAAAGAATACATTTTGTGTTTTCTATTTTCATTTCCAATTATTGTTGGCTGTTTTTGTTTCTTTGTTGTAATCGATGAAAATGTAGCATTAAGGAGCAAACTGGACTTTTCTTCGTTCCCATTCTTGTAAAACAATTCATTCGCCGTCCTCAGTGTCCAGTCCTGATCTTGTTGATTTCGATATCAGACAGTGCAACGCCGTGTGATGCAGAATAATAAATTATGAATTATACCGTTTTCGGATTTGCGCGCAGTATGGGAGAAACTTCACGAACAGGCCTTTCCAGCCACAACCGACGCCACGTCAGAAAATCCACCCAGCCCAACTCATGGTCTCCCGAGACTGAGGGATGTCTGCTGAACACAGCGCAGCGCAGTTCAACACCGAGCAGCATTTCATAATTCATCGCAGCAGCACAACAGAAAACAGTTTAGCGGAAGGACCAAGAAATGCAGTGTAATCATATGAAACAACGATCATCTGGAAACGGTAGGCCAGTAGGTCTGGTGTAAAGGGTAAAAGAGAAACGGGCTAAAACACACGCACACGCACACACATACACACACACATACACGCAGAGGCGCGCGTGCGCGCGCACACACACACACACACACACACACACACACACACACACACACACACACACACACACACACACCAAAAACAACAACAACAACCGGATACAGCCTTGTAATAGGTAGGAAAGTTACAATGGAAAATGTCACAAAACGAAACAATAGCAGATTTCTCTAAGGAGTGCTGAAGCAGAAAAAAAAGTTGCTGCCATGATGGATAACACATCCACTGTGGGAGAAAGATGATGGCAGCTGTGTGTTTTTAGTCACACACAAACTGAAGTCCCCCTTACCCTCCCCATCTCCCCACCTCCCACCCAACAGGTCTCAGATGGTGGTCTGGATAATAGATTTGAGGCATAATCGAAAACCCAACGACCCCGCTGTCCAAATCACGTTGTTGTTTCACCTTTGCTGAGCTATGAGGACAAGTCTTGGATATTTGTTTGGATTATACTCCTTGAAGAAGTAAAAGAGATCTCTGTCTTGCCATACGATCATTCAGATGCTGAGGACGGAATATCAATTTTTCGCCACACAATATTCGTCTTTTTCAAGGTCCCGAGACTTGTGAACGGTCAGACGTCAGTTCCGTGTTTGTTGCTGTTGTTGTTGCTGTTGTCGCACTTTTATTTTTTATTTTTAATTCTATTTCACAAAGCTAGATACTTTTGATAGCGATGAGATTATTGTTTCGTTGTTCCATTTCTCTTTTTTTTTCTCTTTTCTTTCTTTCCTTCTTTCTTCCTTTCTTTCCTTTTCTTCTTTCTTAACTGCCTTTCTCTTGCGGCATGCCGCACAGCTGATGATTTCGCCGTGTCACCAACTACTGCCGGAGTTAATCACCTTGTCCTCGTGGGTCCTGGGTCCAGTGTTGTGGGAGCCAGTTGCATTGCTCGGACGGAAGAGCCTAGTATGGTCGTAACCCGCTACTGTGTGTAGTATGGAACTGACCAATGGCGTAGTTCGGTCAACGTAGGCATTTAGTCAAGTGTAACTGTCAAAAAGTTAGAACCAAGCAATGCAGCTGGCACCTGGGCTACAATAAATGTCCATTGACCGATACCACGCGATGGGATTTACTTTCCACCCGGTACTCTAGGTACCTATCTTTGTCTCGTCCATGTCTATGGTCCCGCGTACTGCTGACTTGATAAGTTGGACTGACGGCAAGGACTGGTGGCCGAACAGTAGTGGGCTTTTAGGTGGGAACGTAGTGAACCAAGTGTACGGCGCTGCCACTTTGAGCACATTTCAGGGCGTGGACAGCTTGGGGTTTGTCTGTCGTTCTTCTTTCTTTCTGACTCTGTCTCTCTGTCTGTCTATGTGTGTGTCCCTGTCTCTGTCTGTCTGTGTGTCCCGTATCGCTCTTTCGGTCTCTGTCTCTTCCTCTCTCTCTCTCTCTCTCTCTCTCTCTCTCTGTGCATCCCAAAACCCCCATAACCTCACACCCACCCCCGCACCCATCCACCCCCGCACACACACACACACACACACACACACACACACACACACACACACACACACACACACAGAGCACAACATTCATACAACACTACCGGATCTGAACCCTCCACACCGTTCCTCTGCGAGCGAGGAGAGTGAGTGACAGACACATGAGATCATAAAACATCACTGAAACTAATCTGCTTCCTCACGCTTGTCGGCACGAGTCACTCCCCCTGGCCTGTCCGTGTATGACACGGCTTATCTCCCTTGACTGCCAGATTCCCGGGTTCCCTCCACGCCACTCCCCCCACCCACCCTCCCACTGCCCAAACCATTCTTTTTTTCTTGCCAAGAGGACGGGATGTAAACAAGCATAATTTTTTTTATTGTGTTTATACCTTTAACCTTTTAAAATAAGATTTCGTTCATTCGTTCGTTTGTTCCTTCTTCAGAAAGACTGAACTGTGCCTGAGAATGTTATCTGCAACCAAAGGATAAAAATGTACAATTTCAAAATGACACAGAATGCTAACGTATCGTTACAATATAGAGTATTCTTAGAATGCGACCAGAAGATATAGTGTTATTGTTGGAATAACCTGTTAGAGTAAATAGTATTGTTAGAATACACAACATAGATGAATATCTATCTATATCTCTATATATATATATATATATAAATCTGCATATATCAATTTATCTGTATAGTGATTGCATGATTATATTATATATGATACTGGCCTGGCTTGCTTGGCTTATATCAAAACATATGTATAAGCTTATAGTTGAGACAACAGCAAAGTCAGAGGTGTAGGATCAGTGGGTTCTCTACTGCAGCGGGAATTCATTTATAACTCTAAAGTTCGTCTTTTGTGAAGGACTATGACTGAACATATGAGGCAAGATTTCACTGGCTCTTAGTGCTACAGCCTCGGGGGCTAGTTGGCCTTTGTGGACCATCCACAACGCCGACTGTCCTAAAAACCCTGTTGGCCGAGAGAGTGCGGATTTAACTGGGGCAGGACACTCTCCACAAAAATCAGATACCTCCACTGCTGTTCTGATGGTCATGGTCGGACACGACTGACTATGGTACAGCGACAACGAAAAATACCATACATGTACAATACATGAGGCGAATGCTGTGTGCTGACAAAATCAGCACCCCCGGAAAAAAAATCCTCCACAGTGCTGTGTACGAAGACGATTAGCAGCAGTCTGAAGTGATCTCCCCCTAGAACCCAGTGCTTGTGGTATCATTAAGGGGCACTGCAGGCACTGAACATGGCCCCATTGTGTTCCGCCCTGCTCCTGAAGGCAGACAGGGGACAGCATCCTGTGTGCACCCCCCTCAATATCCCCTCCCTCCGCCCCCCCTTCGCCCCCCCCCTCCAACACACACACACACACTGAGGGGACCAGGGGAACCTTGCTGTTCTGCTGCCACTTTGTGTGTGTCTGTTTACATTTATTTGGTAATTAGTTTACTTATCTGTTATCATTATTGTCGTTTTATTTCATCTATTTTAATCATTTTTAATTTATTTATCTATTTTTGTTTTATAATAAATATTTCATTATCTATCTGCTTATTTTTTTGGGTGATTATTTATCTATTTATTTTTATTCATTTGATTCATTATTCATTCATTAATTTAATGATGTATCTATTTATTTGTTTATGCACCCATTTCCCCCTTAAGGCCTGACTAAGCGCGTTGGGTTACACTGCTGGTCAGGTATCTGCTTAGCAGATGTGGTGTAGCGTATATGGATTTGTCCGAACGCAGTGACGCCTCCTTGAGGAACGGAATTGAAGTGAACTAGCACTGTAGCTGTCAGGTATTCACTGCTTCCCTCCCTTTCTTTCTGGGGTGCATTGTGATAAACATTTCGGAAAGGGGAGGGAGGTTGTGGGGGTGGGGAGGAGGTAGCAGCAAAATATAGGTCATGAAATAGCTTTCGTGAAGAATGCGACACCGATATTTGGGAAACTAGGTCACTTGCTTGACTAAACTGCGTCATCTATGTATGTAGGTTGAGGAGGCCTGTTGGTGGAAGGAGTTGTCAAAAGGTTATTTAAAAAAGTATTAAAAAAAAAAAAAAAATCCCTGTGCTACCGAATAACGCAGCATAATTTCGATTTGCAGGGAAAAAACCAAATGCATGAATCAAGAGTTGCGGAAATAGATATTTTGGGAGACATGTCATTTAAAGTTTGTCTGAAGACTGACTTCCTGCAATGATCAAAACGACAAAACATCCGTTCGTGTGACAAATGTTTCAGCAACATGATACCATTGTTATCGGTGTTGCGGCACATATCATTTTTCCAGTTTTGTTTTGTGTGTCAATAACGAATTCGTCAAGATCACGGTTAACTTACAACGCTTTATTTATTCATAATTGAACATTTTCATCCCTGTATACTTTATTTCACCCAGTTTTGTTTTATGTGTCAATGACGAATTCGCTTGTATCACAAGTAACTTATGTTGTTTTATTCGCAACTGTAGGTACGTGATTATTTTGATAAAATAATTTTGCATATAAAGTCGTTCAGTGAAGAGAGTGGAGGGATGAAGCAGGCAGGCCAGATGAGAGACGTGCAGCACGTGCAGCAAGAGAGGAGTGACAAATTAACTGAGGTGTGGCACCAGCAGACAGATGTATGTCAGTGGCACTGACGTACCGTGTATTGACAGTAACAGGAACTGTCGGGTCTGACTGATGAACTGTTTTACGTCAACAGCGTGCTGTATGCAGCGCCATCAAGGTTCCTGACGGTGTCGGAACAGGGAAGGGTGTGGTGTCAAGTTTGACTTAATCAGTAGAAAGAGTCAAGTTGTTTTTTGTTTTGTTTTGTTTCCGAAAGTGTGACTTCAGGTTTGTTAACATCTAATTCTTCCATTTTTTATGTGTCATCCAGTTTTGAATATCAAAGAAGAAGAAATTAGAAGTTTGTGACAAAAAGGGATGTTGATGTTTAAGAAGCGTCATCTGTGTTAAGACAATACAGGACAATGTTGCAGTGGTAGTAGTAGTAGTAATAATAATAATAATAATAATAATATGATAATTAGTATATCATTATTGTTACTATCATTGTTGTTATTATATTGATGATAATGATGATAACAACAATGATAATGATAAAGAATCATTTTATAGATACCAAACTCCTGTACTCCACAAGAAGACATTATGATCATGCAAAAGAACTCGACAGTATCGGTTCACAAGCGCAAAGAAAAAATTGCGCGTGCACAGCAGATCGCGTGCGCATGACATGCACAGACTGTCGGCGAGACTTGGACACGTGGTTAACGTTAGCAATGGACTGGTGCTGAACGCAGGGAGTTATTCCTTGTCGGTGCATTGTTTTCCCCCGATGTGATCCAACGCTGAACCTCCGTCTCTCTCCTCCAAGCGCCGGCGGTAACTAAAAATGTGTAAGTGTTGTCACGTGAAACAAACAGCCACCTCCCACACGAAGCAGACTCCAAGCCTCAGGAAAAACAACCGACTCACAAGTTCTGTAAGTGGAAGTAAGGAGAGAGGGTCAGGACTCTTAAATAAACGTCTAGCTCGAGAGTGTCTCAGGTCAACAACAAGTTCCACATGTCCAGCACGAGCGACAGGCTCAAGTTACATGCTGATTCTGAGGAGCGGTACGCCAGCTCATGACAAAAACTGCCCACCGTCTGAAATTTTCTCATTGACAAGAGCATGCTGCATAATAGCATGCTATAAAGCCTGTTTGAACAGAGCATGGAAGGTTTCTCATTGGAACTGATTAAAACGTGTTCAACGGAACAGATTGAAATGCGTTGACGTGGGAAAGAACTGGATTGTCAGGCGGAAAGAGGCACCCTGTCTAATAGCGTATGAGTGAAATTGTGTGTGCGTGTGCGTGCGTGCGTGCGTGCGTACGTGTGTGTGTGTGTGTGTGTGTGTGTGTGTGTGACAAAAACTGCACACCGTCCGAAAATTCTATTTCACAAAAATATGCCAGATAATAGCATGTTTTAAAGACTATTTTGAATAGAGTGTAGGAGGATTCCCATTGGAACTGATTTGAATGGAAAGAGGTAGATTCTCAAGTGGAAAGAGATACCCTGTCTTATAATGTAGAAGTGAAATTCAGTTGCTGGCTGCTCTTGGATGGTGTACAGGTGTTACCCATCAGTTGATGTTGTGTGTTTCTGTTCTTGTCTTTCTTCCTCCTTTCGTTTCTTTCTCTCTTCCATTAATCCTACTTCTGTATCATTTCTCCTTTTGTTCTTCCTTACCACCATTATCATCATACCCTTCATTTTCTTCTTCACTTTGTTAAAATCAAATCCTAAACTGTCAGCTGGACATACTCGACGGAATGGGAAGGTGATCTGGAGTGCCACTCTCGCGAAGTTGATAGCACAGTGCACCAGACACTGCATAGCACAGCACAGCACAGCACAGTACACTGCAGCATAGTACATCGCAGCACAGTACAGCACGATGTAGTGCAGTATGGTACAATACAATGCAGTGCGCTGACATAGGGAGTGGAATCAGACTCACACAGATTTTGAAAACTGGCTTTCCACGAAAAAGAGAAGAAAAGCAACCTTAAAAAAAAAAGAAAAAAAAACAAAACAAGGGACATGGGGGATGTAGTACAGGGAAGGAGAGAGACACATTCGTTCAGCCAAGAGAAAACCACGCCCTCCGTCTCTACCCCTCTAGCCCCCCTCCCTCCCCTGCCCCACCCCGCCCACTCCACACAGAGTGTTGCACAATGAACCAGCAGTGTGAAGCCCACTCCGTGCAGCGTGTCCCAGAGGACAACACCACAGCTGCTTTCTCCTGTTGCGGAAGTGACAACAATGGCGGACATGTGCCTCCGTCACTGCAGGCGTTCACACCTCCTCCGTCACTGCAGGCGTTCACACCTCCTCCGTCACTGCAGGCGTTCACACCTCCTCCGTTACAACCGGAAACCACGTGCCGTGAAAAACAGGACTCTGCTACACCCTTCTTCCCCTTTTTGTTCGTGAAAATCTTTGTTTACTGAGATAAGTTGGTAGCCAGGTAGGTAGGAAGGTAGGTAAGTATATAAGTATATAAGTATGCAGGTAGGTAGAAATTGTATCCTTTGTGCACAGAAACCATCTTGAAGAATATACTTTTTGTGCACAGTCATTACCTGAACGGATATCTTTTATGCACAGGAACTATCTGGAAGGATGAACACCTTGCTCACTCACTCACTTGGAAGGATGTTCTTTTTGTTCAGTCACTAGCTGGAATGAAATCTTTTATACAGTCACTATATGGAAGGATGTCCTTTATGCACAATCACCACCAGAAATGATATCCTTTCTGCACAGAAACTAACTGGGGGGACATACATTTTGCCCAGTCGCCTATCTGAAAAGATTTCCTTTATGCACAGTCACTTACCTGGAAGGATGTACGTTTTGCGCAGTCATTGTCTGGAATGATATTCTTTACGCACAGTCACTTACCTGAAGGATGTACGTTTTGTGCAGTCATTGTCTGGAATGATATTCTTTACGCACAGTCACTTACCTGGAAGGATGTACGTTTTGCGCAGTCATTGTCTGGAATGATATTCTTTACGCACAGTCACTTACCTGGAAGGATGTACGTTTTGCGCAGTCATTGTCTGGAATGATATTCTTTACGCACAGTCACTTACCTGGAAGGATGTACGTTTTGCGCAGTCATTGTCTGGAATGATATTCTTTACGCACAGTCACTTACCTGAGAGGATATCATTTACGCACAATCACTATCTGGAATGATATGTTTATGCACAGTAGGTGTGTAGATGGATAGCTGAGCAGGTAGGCCGGGAGACTCAACATTTTATCAACTTTCAAGTTTGTGGAGTGATAGCCTAGAGGTAACGCTTCCGCCTAGGAAGCGAGAGAATCTGAACGCGCTGGTTTGATTCACGGCTCAGCCGCCGACATTTTCTCCCTCTCCACTAGATCTTGAGTGGTGGTCTGGACGCTAGTCATTCGGATGAGACGATAAACCGAGGTCCCGTGTGTGCAGCATGCACTTAGCGCACGTAAAAGATCCCACGGCAACAAAAGGGTTGTCCCTGGCAAAATTCTGTAGAAAAATCCACGTCAATAGGAAAAACAAATAAAACTGCACGCAGAAAAAAATACAAAAAATAGGTGGCGCTGTAGTGTAGCGACGCGCCCTCCCTGAGAGAGCAGCCCGAATTTCACACAGAGAAACCTGTTGTGATAAAAAGAAATACAAAATACAAAAAAAAAAAAAAAAAAAAAAAAAAAAAAGAAAGAAAGAAAAGAAAAGATTCATGTAGAGCTTTCGATGAAGCTTTCTTTAAATAAAAAAAAGACTACTTAAAGCATAGGCAGGTACATAAATAGGTAGGTAGATGGGTAGATAGATAGGTAGGCAGGTACGTGTGTCGGTAGGTAGGTAGGTAGGTAGGTAGAGGAATAGGTAGGCAGGCAGGCAGATAAGTAGGTATATAGGTAGCTCGGTAGGCGGAAAGGAAAGTAGGTTGGAAGATAGGTAGGTAGGAAAGAAGTTAGGTAGGTAGGTAGGTTACAGGTAAGAAGGTAGTAGATTTGTTAGCTGATTTTTATTTCTTTGGAATTATAAAGACAGACAGACACAGAAAGAAAGATAGATATTACGTATTTGTTTTTAACATTTGCTAGAGATAGATAGATATAGATATTGCGTTTTTGTTTCTGATTCCTTTCCCATCCATTTTAAAACTCTTTCCCTTCAGATGTTATATCACTTGACCCACGTGTACAGCTGTCCATGCACAGCCTTGTTAATCTGGAATGACAGTGTGGGATCTCTCTCTGGTCCGGGTAGACAGATGTCAAAGGACACTGTTGTGTTTCGGTTTTTCTCTCTCTCTCTCTTTCTTTCCGTTCTTCTTCATCTAGATGTTGAGTCTTACACTGATACCAGCAATCTTCTGGCTGCTTGGCTGCAGATCGATTTCACTCTTTTCCCCCAGACATCTTCTGCTTCTCACATGCGCCTCTCTCTCTCTCTCTCTCTCTCTGTGCCACTGTCTGTTCGTCTCTCTGTCTCCCTGTCTCTCTCTGTGCAGATCGCCTTTCACTTTCTGCCTTTCTCTGATTGTAGTCACGCGCGCGAATTTTTCTCTTTGCGCGTGAGGGTTACGTTGTGTGTGTGTGTGTGTGTGTGTGTGTGTGTGTGTGTGTGTGTGTGTGTGTGTGTGTGTGTGTATGTGTGTGTGTGTGTGTCCCCTTTCTCCCTCTTTCTCTGAACACACATCACAGGAGACAGCCATAAGGAAAGGAGGAACAACGACTATAAAAAGAAAGACATGAAGAGAGAAAGATAGACAGAGTGAGTGTGTCAGGAAAGAGATATGGAGACAGAAACATACACACACATAACAGAGACACATTCACACACACACACACACACACACACACACACACACACATCCTTTCCCCCCCCCCCCCCACTGCCCCTCCGCCCCCCATAGAATGACTGACAGGAAAGTCTAGCATGGTAAAAAAGAAAAGAAGAAGAAAACACCCTATTCCTCCTCAGTGCTTTGCGCCGGGATAACCAGCACGTCTGAAGTGACCTCCCCCTAGAACCCAGTGCTTGTGGTATGAGGGGCACTGGAGGCACTGAACACGGCCCCATTGTGTTCCGCCCTCCTCCTGAAGGCAGACAGGGGACAGCATCCTGTGTACCGCCCCCCCCCCCCCCCTTGCCCCCCCCCCTCCCGGGCCACACACACACACACAACTGGGGAACCAGGGGAAACGCTGTTTTCTTGGCACTCTGTCTGTTAGGTATTCCCTGTTCCCCCCTTTTCCAAACACTGTCTGTTAGGTATTCCCTGTTCCCCTTCCTTTTCCAAACACTGTTAGGTATTCCCTGTTCCCCTTCCTTTTTCAAACACTGTTAGGCATTCCCTGTTCCCCTTCCTTTTCCAAGGTATTCCCTGTTCCCCTTCCTTTTCCAAGGTATTCCCTGTTCCCCTTCCTTTTCCAAACACTGTTAGGTATTCCCTGTTCCCCTTCCTTTTCCAAACACTCTGTTAGGTATTCCCTGTTCCCCTTCCTTTTCCAAGGTATTCCCTGTTCCCCTTCCTTTTCCAAACACTCTGTTGGGTATTCCCTGTTCCCCTTCCTTTTCCAAGGTATTCCCTGTACCCCTTCCTTTTCCAAACACTGTTAGGTATTCCCTGTTCCCCTTCCTTTTCCAAACACTGTTAGGTATTCCCTGTTCCCCTTCCTTTTCCAGACACTGTTAGGTATTCCCTGTTCCCCTTCCTTTTCCAAACACTCTGTTAGGTATTCCCTGTTCCCCTTCCTTTTCCAAACACTGTTAGGTATTCCCTGTTCCCCTTCCTTTTCCAAACACTCTGTTAGGTATTCCCTGTTCCCTTCCTTTTTCAAACACTGTTAGGTATTCCCTGTTCCCCTTCCTTTTCCAAACACTCTGTTAGGTATTCCCTGTTCCCCTTCCTTTTCCAAACACTCTGTTAGGTATTCCCTGTTCCCCTTCCTTTTCCAAACACTCTGTTAGGTATTCCCTGTTCCCCTTCCTTTTCCAAACACTGTTAGGTATTCCCTGTTCCCCTTCCTTTTCCAAACACTCTGTTAGGTATTCCCTGTTCCCTTCCTTTTTCAAACACTGTTAGGTATTCCCTGTTCCCCTTCCTTTTCCAAACACTCTGTTAGGTATTCCCTGTTCCCCTTCCTTTTCCAAACACTCTGTTAGGTATTCACTGTTCCCCTTCCTTTTCCAAACACTCTGTTAGGTATTCCCTGTTCCCCTTCCTTTTTCAAACACACTGTTAGGTATTCCCTGTTCCCCTTCCTTTTCCAAACACTCTGTTAGGTATTCCCTGTTCCCCTTCCTTTTCCAAACACTGTTAGGTATTCCCTGTTCCCCTTCCTTTTCCAGACACTGTTAGGTATTCCCTGTTCCCCTTCCTTTTCCAAACACTCTGTTAGGTATTCCCTGTTCCCCTTCCTTTTCCAAACACTGTTAGGTATTCCCTGTTCCCCTTCCTTTTCCAAACACTCTGTTAGGTATTCCCTGTTCCCTTCCTTTTTCAAACACTGTTAGGTATTCCCTGTTCCCCTTCCTTTTCCAAACACTCTGTTAGGTATTCCCTGTTCCCCTTCCTTTTCCAAACACTGTTAGGTATTCCCTGTTCCCCTTCCTTTTCCAAACACTCTGTTAGGTATTCCCTGTTCCCCTTCCTTTTCCAAACACTCTGTTAGGTATTCCCTGTTCCCCTTCCTTTTCCAAACACTCTGTTAGGTATTCCCTGTTCCCTTCCTTTTTCAAACACTGTTAGGTATTCCCTGTTCCCCTTCCTTTTTCAAACACTCTGTTAGGTATTCCCTGTTCCCTTCCTTTTTCAAACACTGTTCGGTATTCCCTGTTCCCCTTCCTTTTTCAAACACTGTTAGGTATTCCCTGTTCCCCTTCCTTTTTCAAACACACTGTTAGGTATTCCCTGTTCCCCTTCCTTTTTCAAACACTCTGTTAGGTATTCCCTGTTCCCCTTCCTTTTCCAAACACTCTGTTAGGTATTCCCTGTTCCCCTTCCTTTTTCAAACACTCTGTTAGGTATTCCCTGTTCCCCTTCCTTTTTCAAACACACTGTTAGGTATTCCCTGTTCCCCTTCCTTTTTCAAACACTCTGTTAGGTATTCCCTGTTCCCCTTCCTTTTCCAAACACTCTGTTAGGTATTCCCTGTTCCCCTTCCTTTTCCAAACACTGTTAGGTATTCCCTGTTCCCTTCCTTTTCCAAACACTCTGTTAGGTATTCACTGTTCCCCTTCCTTTTCCAAGGTATTCCCTGTTCCCCTTCCTTTTCCAAACACACTGTTAGGTATTCCCTGTTCCCCTTCCTTTTCCAAACACTGTTAGGTATTCCCTGTTCCCCTTCCTTTTCCAAACACTGTTAGGTATTCCCTGTTCCCCTTCCTTTTCCAAACACTCTGTTAGGTATTCCCTGTTCCCCTTCCTTTTCCAAACACTCTGTTAGGTATTCCCTGTTCCCCTTCCTTTTCCAGACACTGTTAGGTATTCCCTGTTCCCCTTCCTTTTTCAAACACTCTGTTAGGTATTCCCTGTTCCCCTTCCTTTTCCAAACACTCTGTTAGGTATTCCCTGTTCCCCTTCCTTTTCCAAACACTCTGTTAGGTATTCCCTGTTCCCCTTCCTTTTCCAGACACTGTTAGGTATTCCCTGTTCCCCTTCCTTTTCCAAACACTGTTAGGTATTCCCTGTTCCCCTTCCTTTTCCAGACACTCTGTTAGGTATTCCCTGTTCCCTTCCTTTTTCAAACACTGTTCGGTATTCCCTGTTCCCCTTCCTTTTCCAAACACTCTGTTAGGTATTCCCTGTTCCCCTTTTTCCAAACACTGTTAGGTATTCCCTGTTCCCCTTCCTTTTCCAAACACTGTTAGGTATTCCCTGTTCCCCTTCCTTTTCCAAACACTGTTAGGTATTCCCTGTTCCCCTTCCTTTTCCAAACACTCTGTTAGGTATTCCCTGTTCCCTTCCTTTTTCAAACACTGTTAGGTATTCCCTGTTCCCCTTCCTTTTTCAAACACTCTGTTAGGTATTCCCTGTTCCCCTTCCTTTTCCAAACACTGTTAGGTATTCCCTGTTCCCCTTCCTTTTCCAAACACTGTTAGGTATTCCCTGTTCCCCTTCCTTTTCCAAACACTCTGTTAGGTATTCACTCTCCTATTCTTTTGGTTTTTTTTAGTACCTTGTACCCTGGATGGAATTTCCTGAAGTGGGGATGGTGTGGTGGGGAAGGTGGAAGTTAGCAACAATATCTGGGTCATGAAAGGTAACGTGGAGAATGTGACACCGTGATATGGGGTAACGAATTCTGTTTACCCGACTTAAATGTGTCACCTGAGTACACTGTACTTTCTAGATATATTTTTTGTGTGTGTGACAGGTATGTTAAAAAAGAAAGAAAGAAAGAAATGGATGTGGTGTGATGTCAGTTGATTGAAAGTATTTGAACGTAAAGAAACAACAGTGACAGTAACATTTTGGGCATGAACAACTGCTTACACACACACACACACACACACACACACACACACACACACACACACACACACACACACACATATATATGCACGCACACACACACACACACACACACACACACACATATATATATATATATATATATATATATATGCATCTCTCTCTCTCTCTCTCTGTGTGTGTGTGTGTGTGTGTGTGTGTGTGTGTGTGTGTGTGTGTGGGTAGGTTTCAGTCACCTGCTTGGAAATCTTAGTCTTCTGGCATATCTATCTTAATCGATGAGGTTTCCAGGTGTACAGTTTATGTTATTCTCTCTCTCTACACACACACACACACACACACACACACACACACACAGATGCACACACACACACACACACACACACACACACACACACACACACACACACACACACACATATATATATATATACACATATATATGTAGAGAGAGAGAATAACATAAACTGTACAACTGGAAACCTCATCGATTAAGATAGATATGCCAGAAGACTAAGATTTCCAAGCAGGTGACTGAAACCTAGGAAAGGGTAGGTAAGCATTGACATGAAAAGTGCGCGCATTTTTCTTTTACGTTGCATCATTTCTTTACACAACTTCTTTTCCTCTTTTCTGTCCAGCTTAGGAATTAACACCGTCACAACTGATTACAATACTGATGCTTGATACGCAATCTGGTATTTTTGTACACTTGTAACTAATTCTGGGGTAAGATAACTGTGAACAGATGAGTTAAACAGAGTTAACGGATGCAGAAACAGTCCAGATTGTATTGTATTTATTGTATTGTATTTTATTGTATTGCGTTGCTTTGCACCATGTGGAGTGATGGC
The DNA here is from genome assembly GCF_041734735.1 of Babylonia areolata. Classification (NCBI taxonomy): domain Eukaryota; kingdom Metazoa; phylum Mollusca; class Gastropoda; order Neogastropoda; family Buccinidae; genus Babylonia; species Babylonia areolata. Next base: position 2,684,673 of record NC_134895.1, on the reverse strand, counting down.
CTAGAGGTAACGCGTCCGCCTAGGAAGCGAGAGAATCTGAGCACGCTGGTTCGAATCACGGCTCAGCCGCCGATATTTTCTCCCCCTCCACTAGACCTTGAGTGGTGGTCTGGACGCTAGTCATTCGGATGAGACGATAAACCGAATTTCCATGTGCAGCATGCACTTAGCGCACGTAAAAGAACCCATGGAAACAAAAGGGTTGTTTCTGGCAAAATTCTGTAGAAAAATCTACTTCGATAGGAAAAACAAATAAAACTGCACGCAGGAAGAAATACACAAAATGCGTGGCGCTGTAGTTTTGCGACGCGCTCTACCTGGGGAAAGCAGCCCGAATTTCACACAGAGAAATCTGTTGTGATAAAAAGAAATAAAAATACAAATATTGTATTGTATTGTATTGCATTGCATTGTATCTGTTATACTGAATTGTATTTTTAGTATCGGGTTGTATAACATTTTGTCATAACAGATTTCAAATTAGGGTTCTCTCCCCGTGAAGAGCACGTCGACATAGCACCACTATTTTTTTTTCTGTGTACAAGTGTACTTGTTTTATCATAAAAGTGGATTTTCTGCAGAATAACCACTTTTGTTTTTGCCGTGGATTGTTTTACGTGCGCTAAGCGCGTACTGCATAACGTGACCTCGATTTATCATCTCGCCCGAATGACTGTCAGCCCGCAGACCACCACTCGAGGTCTGATGAACGGAGGAAGGTGGCAGAATGGTTAAGACGCTCAGCTGCCAATACAGAGAGTCCGTGAGGGTGTGGGTTCGAATCCCGCTCTCGCCCTTTCTCCTAAGTTTGACTGGAAAATCAAACTGAGCGTCTAGTCTTTCGGATGAGACGATAAACCGAGGTCCCGTGTGCAGCACGCACTTGGCGCACTGGAA
>NC_134895.1:2658776-2676276 GCF_041734735.1 Babylonia areolata | reverse complement strand
CCACACCACAACTCAACACACGCATTACTGTGAAGTCCCACATAACCACAACCCAACCCTCAACACGTTTACTAAGGATCACTTCAAGTATCATCGTTCCTTATGTACCATTACCGTTTCACCAGAAATCATAAATGATAAAGAGACGTCAAATTAAAACCGCGGAAGTGAAGTTAGTATGTATGTATGATAGTCAGTCGTGTCCGACTATGCCAGGGGAGGCAACTGCTGTTCTGACTACCTGGGCCAGAATAGTGGAGAGTGCCTTGACCAAGTTACATCCCCACTCTCTCGGCCAAGACGGTTTTAGGACAGTCGGCGTTGGGATGGTTCCCAGAGGCCAACTTGCCCCAAAGGCTGCAGCACTAAGAGCTAGTGCAGTGTTGCCTCCTAGTTTGAGATTCATGGTCCTTCACGAAAGACTAAGCTGCAAAATGAATTCCCATCGCAATGGAGAAATCATTGATCATACAGCTATCACTGTGCTGTTGGCCCAGCTGTAAGCTTAGGTCAATCTGTGATATGAGCTGAGCGTTGGCTCAAGTTAAATATATACCATTGTGCACACACACACACACACGGGTGTGCCCACGTGGCACTGTGGCCACGTTCCAGTCTCACGTGGGGGAAAAGGGGGCATGGCTGCAACAATAGCCTGGGCACAATGGTGTGTGGAGAGCGGACTGATTCCAGATGCCGTGATAATGGCTGGAAGGGGTGGGGACTGGGACCAGAGGAATTTGTGGAGGAATTTAAAAAACACATCACTGTCAGACCTAAATGAAAACCTTTCATATTGGGCCTAATTCATCTTTGATTGAGAGAGAAAGAGAGAGAGAGAGAGAGAGAGAGAGAGAGACGATGTTATTGAAACAGGCTTTCTGCCCATGTCAGTGAGATAGCGATTAGACTGGGGGAGTGTGTAACAATAAACACGAACATAATTTATTACACTTCAGATTGATTGGTCAGAGAGATTGAGAGAAAGGGGGTTGGGAGGAGGAGAGAGAGAGAGAGGAGGAGGAGGAGGAGGAGGATGGAAAACAGTGTCAAACAAAAGGGTGGTGGACTCAGTCCCCCCCGTCTCCCTCACCTTCAGTCTCCCTCACTTCTCCACTTCTCTCCTCACCAAACGTCAGCTTTCTCTCGAAATGCTATCTGTCCAGTCTTTTTTCTATCTTATTTAGCGCGCACTCGGCATTGCAACACTCTTGTCCAGACTCTCTTTTTTACGGAAGGTGCGCACAGATCTCAGCCACAGAGACAGACAGAGAGAGAGAGAGAGACAGAGACAGAGAGAGAGAGAGAGACAGAGAGAGAGAGAGAGGCCGAGGCCGAAACAGAGGTGATTATAAAGCACCCCCATCTCCTACCCTCTCCCCCACACACGGATTTTCTGAACCGACAATAATATAGTTTCAACCGATCAGTTTATTCATTTATTTATTTGTTTGTTTCTTTGTTTATACGTTTCCTTGTTTCTTTATTTACTTATTATTTGATCAATTTATTTCATTTGATGTTATTTTGGGTCGGGGATATGGAGAGTGACCGGGACACATTAGCCATGCAGTTTGTACTGCCTTTCCAGACTGTAAAATACCAAATGGCATTTAGTTTTCTTGTATTAAATTTTGTTTATGTTTTTCGGGGGAGGGGTGCTGATGGAAAAAAAAATCATGAATATATTTTTTTTTATTCTTAAAAGTGCAAACATAATTATGGCCATGTACAAAAATGTGTACTTAAACATGTCAAACCTTTTTTTCGGTCGAAAATGTGAAGTGATGGGCGTGTGTTAGGTTTAGCGTCACTTTGTCAGACAGCAACAGGAACCTGTGTTATTGTCACACCTACTGGTCACTCGTGGTGTCCACAGATGGAACTTTGTTTCTATGCTGACCATTTACTGATTGTCCATTATGTCCTCTTGCCTGTAGGGCAGCGACGAAGACCCGCCACTCCAGTGTGTTTTGGGCCAGTCTCTGAATGGTGCTCCAGGTGTGCAGGGTCAGGAGTCCCTTCGGCTGTTCTACGCTCAGATGTTCTTTGGCCTTTCTCTCTTGCGTCCACAGTTTGGTGTCCAGTGAAGGGCTGTCCGTGTCCACAGTTTGGTGTCCAGTGAAGGGCTGTCCGTGTCCACAGTTTGGTGTCCAGTGAAGGGCTGTCCGTGTCCACAGTTTGTGTCCAGTGAAGGGCTGTCCGTGTCCACATTTTGGTGTCCAGTGAAGGGCTGTCCGTGTCCACAGTTTGTGTCCAGTGAAGGGCTCTCCGTGTCCACATTTTGGTGTCCAGTGAAGGGCTGTCCGTGTCCACAGTTTGTGTCCAGTGAAGGGCTGTCCGTGTCCACAGTTTGTGTCCAGTGAAGGGCTGTCCGTGTCCACAGTTTGTGTCCAGTGAAGGGCTGTCCGTGTCCACATTTTGGTGTCCAGTGAAGGGCTGTCCGTGTCCACAGTTTGTGTCCAGTGAAGGGCTCTCCGTGTCCACATTTTGGTGTCCAGTGAAGGGCTGTCCGTGTCCACAGTTTGTGTCCAGTGAAGGGCTGTCCGTGTCCACAGTTTGTGTCCAGTGAAGGGCTGTCCGTGTCCACATTTTGGTGTCCAGTGAAGGGCTGTCCGTGTCCACAGTTTGTGTCCAGTGAAGGGCTGTGCGTGTCCACAGTTTTTGTCCAGCGAAGGGCTGTCCGTGTCCACAGTTTGGTGTCCAGTGAAGGGCTGTGCGCGTCCACAGTTTGGTGTCCAGTGAAGGGCTGTGCGCGTCCACAGTTTGGTGTCCAGTGAAGGGCTGTCCAATGTGCATTTCCAACGCCTTTTCATGGTGATGGTCTCAATGTTCTCTTGATCGCACTGGGTGAGTAGTTGTTGATTGGAGAAGATATTGTGCCAGAAGATTCGCAGGGTTGTCCGGGAGGAGCGGGGGTTCGTGATGAAGGTTGACAACTTCGTTAGGTCACTGTCAGTCATCCTCAAGCGTTCTGAGCCATATATCAGAGTGGAAAGCACACAGTTCTGACACATTGTCAGCTTCAATGCAGATCAGCTGGGATCAAAATTAAAAGTTCATTCTGATTCATTTAAAATGCAAATCGAATCGCAATGCTTAGAGCCTGCCTGACCACAAGGAGCCATTTGAGGACTGATTTAGAATTGCAAGAAACGATTGACAGCCCGTATTTTGTTTAAACACACACACAATAACACCCCCCCCCCCCCAGCCCCGCGCCCCCTCACCCCATCCCCTACCCCATACACAGAGACCTGCAGTCTGGGCGGCGCGTGACTATTGTCTGTTGACGTAAGACCTAGGTCATAGAGCTACAGTGTCCATCGGACGTGATGGGAGGAAGGGTGGGTGGGGGAGAGAAGGGGGTGAGGAGGGAGAGGGGAGAAGGAGAGGTCAGGGCGTGTGAAGTGCACGGCGGACAGAGTTGTGAAATGCAGTGTGGGCGGAGATGTATGGAGAACAAGTGAAAAGAAAAAGGTTTCGCAGTTATTGTTGTTTTTAACACTTTACCCGCGAATGCAAAACACGGTGCTGATTATTGTGTGCACATACTGCTGTGTCTGATCCATTGTGCTCACGTACTATCGATCGTCCTTACCTGTCATTGTGCCCATATACCATCTTCGTTACTTTCACAGTGTGTACATAGCACAGTGCCCTGTCATTGTGCCCATATACCATCTTCGTTACCTCTGACAGTGTGGACATAGCACAGTGCCCTGTCATTGTGCCCATATACCATCTTCGTTACTTTCACAGTGTGGACATAGCACAGTGCCCTGCCATTGTGCCCATGTACCATCTTCGTTACTCTCACAGTGTGGACATAGCACAGTGCCCTGTCATTGTGCCCATGTACCATCTTCGTTACTCTCACAGTGTGGACATAGCACAGTGCCCTGTCATTGTGCCCATGTACCATCTTCGTTACTCTCACAGTGAGGACATAGCACAGTGCCCTGTCATTGTGCCCATGTACCATCTTCATTACCTCTCACAGTGTGGACATAGCACAGTGCCCTGTCATTGTGCCCATGTAGCATTGTGCTCCAACACAATTATGTATCACTGTCCCACACACCATCATTGAAATGTGCCAATTGCTCACATACTCAGGGTTTTGGTTTCGTGTCAGTGATCGGTCATTGACGCGCACAAATAATTTCAGATGACCTATCGAGTTGGCAGCCAGTCGGTCAAGTGACATTATTTTTTTTGTAAAATCGGTCGTGTAAAAGGGCTTTTGTAGATTGTTCTTATTCTCTTGCAGAACAGTCGCAACTGCAGTTTCAAACTGTTAAAAGTTGTATTTTATTATCGTTACTGTTGTTGGTCTGCAGTTTGACAAAGAGCAGACGAAAAAAAAAAATCAAAACTTGCACCCAGCCAGAGTAAGATTCCCGAGGGACAGTCGTTTTTTGGCCAGCTTGCTCTGACCCATTCCCTCCACATCACGACATGGCGGAAACAGTGGGAGGGGTAGCTCTCAGCGCAACAACACGTAAACATGTCGGACACCAAGGGGGGTGGGGGTGGGGGGCGGGGGGTTCAAATCAGCCAGCTTGCAAAAACCCTTCTCCCGCCCACTTCGAGCTATAACATAGGGAAAATAGAGCAAGGAGCTGTCACGGTTTGTATTTGATCTCAGTTGTGACTACAAGGTGGTGGGTGAAAGAGAGGAGGTGTTTCTAAGGGACCATGGACTTTCACCCTCAGGGCTTTAGCTGCCTGGAGTCTCGCCGCCACTTTTACCCCTCCCTGCTTCAGTTCTTTCTGGGGCAGCTAATTTTCCGTTCAGCTTTCTTCGTTGAAGGACTGGTCTGTACAACCTTCCTCCTCACTGGGCTTTGAATCTTCAACTGGAGGAGGTCAGATCATATCTGACGTGGCCAGTTATGGTCAGATCAGATCTGACGTGGACAGTTATGGAGGAGGTCAGATCAGATCTGACGTGGCCAGTTATGGAGGAGGTCAGATCAGATCTGACGTGGACAGTTATGGAGGAGGTCAGATCAGATCTGACGTGGCCAGTTATGGAGGAGGTCAGATCAGATCTGACGTGGACAGTTATGGAGGAGGTCAGATCAGATCTGACGTGGCCAGTTATGGAGGAGGTCAGATCAGATCTGACGTGGCCAGTTATGGAGGAGGTCAGATCAGATCTGACGTGGCCAGTTATGGAGGAGGTCAGATCAGATCTGACGTGGCCAGTTATGGAGGAGGTCAGATCAGATCTGACTCAGGGAGTCATTCCAGGGAAGTGTGTCAAGATCCCGTGTTCAGAATCAGAAACGGGATAGAGAATAAAACAGCATAAAAATGTCTGCTTTACAGAGCAGAAACAAGTGAATGGAGGGGGCCGATTCTACCTAGCTCAGCACGGTACTCCTGCCCCCTTCCCCTTTCCTGTCTCACTACAAGATGGGCAGACCTCAATTTCCAACTGGAAGGAGGATGAAGGTTGATCTGGATTCAGATAAAATGCCCCCTCCACATCTTGCCACCACATCACTGAAAGGTAATGTCAAGAGTGGAGAGGCGGGGGGTGGGTTGGGGTGGGGGTCAATTCCATCTAGACCAAATTTACCCCCCCCCCCCGGTGTAATTTGCAGCTGACCTCGAATGACTCCCATATCCAGTAAATCATCGGGAGGGGTGGGGGTCAGTACTGACCAGTTGAAGTAACCCAATGGGTCATCCCAGACTAGATTACACAGACACCGGGGTTAGTATTCCCTGGCCAGATTTGACCCCGGGTTAAAAACCAATTGGGGGGGGGGGATAGGCTGCTGCACCGGTTTGTTTTTTTCTTCTTTTGCCTCAACATATCAAAACCTTTAGGCATTTGCGTCTCTTTGTGTGCGCTTAATTTTTTTTCTTCAATACTGTTGTTCTCTCTTTCTTTCTCTCTGTTTCTGTCTGCAATGTTGAAATGAAACCACATGAAAAGGAAAGCACACAAACTGGAAAAAACCGAAGACATCAAACAAGCCCCACCTGTCTCCCCAAAAAGTCCAAGGAGGTAGAACAATTGGCTCTTAAAGGATGTTTGTTTGTTTGTTTTGAAACTGCTTTTATTGTCGTTAATTCATTGTCTGTTTCATACAACGTGGTTTTGTCACATACACGTTCACACGTTGATGAATTTTATGTATTTATTGGGATAAAGGTTTAAGTGGAAAAGTGTGTGTGTGTGTGTGTGTGTGTGTGTGTGTGTGTGTTCCTTTTCCCATCGTCAGCACATTTTGGTTTTCGTGCATGGGTTACCTGCACGTGATTAAGCTGAGCTATAGACTAGATGAAGAAGGATTCACCTGTCGACTTCGTTGGCAGCGGAAGATGTTTATTGGTTTATAAATTCTTGGTGTTGGTTGCACTTCATTGAGCGTGCCAGGATCCGGAGATCCATTAATTTGGGGGGGTTGTTATGATTACGCGGGGCCGCTTCGGGTTGCAGGTCATTTCTCAACCTTTGCCGGTCACGTGACACCAATCGTAATCAAAGCAATCTACCATGCGTTGTTTGAACAATTTAAGAAAACTAAGTACATCCCAAGCCCCGCCAGTTATCCGAACTTCTGAAAACCCATAGATGTTCAAGCAATGTTTAAGTCTATTTGCCCAGTTTCTCGACAAAGATATAACAGCATATGACATGTCATCTTGTTTACGCTCGTTGGGCATGCTTGTTTCGGAATTCTCGATAAAGGCATCTGATTTAGCTTAAACCAGTGTCGTAGTGTGCTGATGCAACTATCTGTATATGATAGATATACCAATATCACCATATATCATTACATGTAGGGTAGGCCTTACTGTAAGCTTACACCAATCTGTGATATAAGCCGAGCGTTGGGCCATGTACCAGTGTGACCAATTACCAATGTGCCGACGTAACGTTCACCCAATCAGCAATGTGTAAACATGTCTTTTGTTGCTTACAGACCAGCCGACCACACGTTCCAATGATATGTTCACGTGCTGTCGTGCATGCGTGCCATTGTGCACGTTCCAGCCAGGTGGGAGTAAAAATGTGCGTGGGCACAGTGCAATGTGGAAACCTTGGATTGATTCAATATGTAGTCATATAGACTGAGGGGCTGGGAGGCGAGGCGGGGGACCGGAGAGGGGTTGGGAGGGGGGGGGGGGGGGGCTGGGGGGCAGAATTCCAACTGCAACAGTCAGATGACAAAGCCCCCAAAAAGCAACAACAGAAGACAACAAAAACAAACTAACTCTCAGTGTTGGACAGGAACTGAGAGAGAGAAGGGAGGTAAGTAAAACAGCCCCAGAGACACAGGGAAGGAGAGAAGGGAGGTAAGTAAAGAGGACAAGAAATGGGAGACGGTATTGACGGAACCACCATACCATCTCTCTCCTCTCCCACCTGGCCGTCCCCCCCCTCCACCCCCCCTTCCCAGCCCCCGCCCAGCCCCTTACCCCTGACACCTCTCCCACCCCACCCATCCCCTAACCACAACGTGAACTTTCTCTCCACATTTCAGCCATTCAGTCTTTTTTAATTTTTTTTTTTATTTCATTTTATTTTTTTGTTGAACGCCAACCTGACTTTGCAACATTTTGCAACACACTTGTCCGAACTCCTTAACCTTTTCGGGGTCACAAGGTGTGCAAGAGATGTTGGCTTCTGTTTGTACCTGCGTTTGCGTCTGTGCTGTTGTCTGCTTCTGGTTTTGAGAGCTACCTGTAGGGCGGTGTGAAAGACGTTTGCGTGATTGTGAAAGAGAACTTGCATTGATTGTGAAAGAGAACTTGCATTGATTGTGAGAGAACTTGCATTGATTGTGAAAGAGAACTTGCATAATTACACATTGCATGCTCACGAGGAAATGAACGTGCATAATAACATATTGCACGCTCTTGATAGAGGGGGGAAAAAAGAGAGAGAGAGAAAGTTGGAGAGGAAAATATTCTTTACGTTTTGTAAAAAAAGGAAAAAAAAAGAATTCATCTGTGTGTGTGTGTGTGTGTGTGTGTGTGTGTGTGTGTGTGTGTGTGTGTGTGTGTGAGACAGACAGACAGACAGACAGAGGGCAACACCTTATGTGAAGGAATGCAAAGGGAGACATTTATTGAGTTGAGCAATCAACTTACGTGAAGGAATGCAAGGAGAAACATTTTATCTTCTTCGTCTGCCTGTGGGTCTTTTTTTATTGTACGAGCTGGAGACAGGGGAAAGTTTATTGTTTTTTGTCAGGGTGATGTTTGAAATTTACCGAGCGAGAGAAATATATGGGATAGATACGTGAGAAAAAACAACAAACAAACAAACAACAACGGAAAAGAAACTAAACGAAGATTTATTTCACATTGATATCAGGACAAGAGAATGTACATGCGTTTTTTTGCACCTGGCCATGTGATAAATAAAAAAGATAAGAACGAACTGATAAAGAATCATTCCAAAAGAAAAGTAAAAAGCTACACGAAAGAACAGTACACGTAATATACCGAAGAACAAACTGAACTACGAACGGTAAAACAGGAACACACCCACACATACCCGCACCCCCCTCAACACCTTCCACCCCCGCACGTACGCACACAAAAAGCAGTATATTACTACTGAGAAGTGTGCAGTGTTGGCCCAGAGGTAACGAGTCCGCCTAGGAAGCGAGAGAATTTTAGCGCACTGTTTCGAATCACACCGACAGTTGCCACTATTTTCACCCTCCCTCCACTAGACCTTGAGTGGTGGTCTGGACGCTAGTTAATCGGATGAGACGATAAATCGAGGTCCCGTGCGCAGCATGCATTTAGCGCGCGTAAAAGAACCCACGGCAACAAAAGGGTTGTCCCTGGCAAAATTATGTAGAAAAATCCACTTCTATAAGAAAAGAAATAAAACTGCAGGCAGAAAAAAATACACAAAAGGATGGCGCTCTCAGTGTAGCAACGCGCTTTCCCTGAGAGCAGCCTGAATTTCACACAGAGAAATCTGTTGTGTTAAAAGGAGTAATACAAATACAATACAAGAAGGCGGGAAAGGGGAGGGGGGGGGGGGGGGGGAGGTGATGTCACTGACGTGATACATGAAAATTAAACAGGCGTGCTTACATGAGCATGATAACTATAAGATTATGATATTAGATTTATTCTCATGTTGGTAAATCTGTTGCTTGTTTTTTGTTGCTGTTTTCCCCATACCATTGGCCAGTTTTGGGGGCGGTGGGGTGAGGGTGGGGGGTGAACAAAGAAAGCTAACACGTTGCGTGTGTTGGAAGGTTTCACTGCGTGAAACATGAACATTTTGTAAGCTGAGGAAGAGAGAGAGAGAGAGAGAGAGAGAGAGAGAGAGAGAGAGAGAGAGAGAGAACGAACGAACGAACGTGCTAACGAATCTTTTTTATGAGGGAAGTGGAATAAGCATGCATATGTTTTTTTTGTGTGTTTTTTAAATTAAAAAAAAAATTACATCCAGCTCTCAGGGGAAATAGAAATGAAATCGAAATGTTCACAAGAAATAGAAATACATACATGACATTCAAATACACTCAGTAGCACAGTAAACATTTACAGGTACATAATCACGATACTCGCATTCCTGACAAAAATGTTTATAAGTATAGTAGTGCTACGAGAGAGAGAGAGAGAGAGAGAGAGAGAGAGAGACTCCAAATCCCCCACTATGGAAAACAGGCTTTGGAAACACGACAGGGGTCTGTAGTGTCACTGGCACGTGATCACCGCATTGTGACGTAACGGGGCACGTGACAGTGCGAGAAGCTGGGTGATAGCGGCTTGAAAAGGTAGGCCCCCCCCCCACCCTACCCCTACCCCCGACCGATTGGTGACATGCTGGGTGGAGATCTGTGGAGGCCGGGTGTCAACAGGTAACAGGTTTCACTTTTCATGTCGGCATGCAGGCAGGCACAAGGTAAACACTGCAAGCAGGAGGGAGGGAGGGAGGGGAGAAGAAAGAAAGTTGCAACCGCTGCATTTCCGTGAAGAAAATAAATGCACACACACACACACACACACACACACACACACACACACACACACACACACAGAGGGGGAGAGAGAGAGAGAGAGAGAGAGAGAGAGAGAGAGAGAGAGACAGACAGACAGACAGACAGACAGACAGATTGTTGCCCTTCTCGTAATTTACCCCCTTACATTTTTCTCTCTCCCTCCCTCCCTCCCTCCCTCTCTCTCTCTCTCTCTCTTCCCTCCTTCATTTCTTGCTCTCTCTGTCTAACTCTCTGTGTGTCAAACTTTGGTGAATATTTTTATATCTCATTTTCTCTTTGGCCTGAACGCTGGATGTAAAACAATTTCTGTGAAAACCAAATAAGCATATGCATGCTTATTCCATTCACCTCATTAGAAACAAAACAAAACAAAACAAACACCCCCCCCCCACCCCCCCAAAAAAAAAACCCTTCGTTTGTCCGTTAGTAGTTCTCTCTCTCTCTCTCTCTCTCTCTCTCTCTCTCTCTCTCTCTCTCCAGGTATACATTTTGGACATGGCTCTGAAAAAAAGAATTCCAGACCAGAGAGCCCTGAACAAGCTGACCTACAGGGTGCTAGCCAAGAGGTCGTTAAACTCCACTGCTTCTGGCGGGTGAAAAAAAGGAAGGAAAACAATGAACTCACAGGTCTGACGGCAGTGCTCGCAACAGACAGTGGCGGCAGGAGGAGGGAATGAGTCCATAAGTATCATCTCCTGCCTGCAGTGCTGTTCCCAGATCGGGACTGGCTTGCACTGAACATCCTTGCACCTCCCCTCACCCCCCTGACCCCCACCACCCACCTTGCACCTCCCCTCACCCCCCTGACCCCCACCACTCACCTTCACCTCGCCTCACCACCTGACCCCCACCACCCACCTTCACCTCCCCTCACCCCCTGACCCCCACCACCCACCTTCACCTCCCCTCACCCCCTGCCCCCCACCACCCACCTTCACCTCCCCTCACCCCCTGACCCCCACCACCCACCTTGCACCTCCCCTCACCCCCTGACCCCCACCACCCACCTTGCACCTCCCCTCACCCCCTGACCCCCACCACCCACCTTCACCTCCCCTCACCCCCTGACCCCCACCACCCACCTTCACCTCCCCTCACCCCCTGACCCCCACCACCCACCTTGCACCTCCCCTCACCCCCTGACCCCCACCACCCACCTTCACCTCCCCTCACCCCCTGACCCCCACCACCCACCTTGCACCTCCCCTCACCCCCCTGACCCCCACCACTCACCTTCACCTCGCCCTCCACCCCCTAACCCCTTCGCCCAACTCGCCCTTTCTTCCATCATGTCTGCTGGACACTGCATCTCTTTGACCTGGGGTCTTACGTCAACAGATCATAGTCACGCACCGCCCACACTGTAAGGGCTGCAGAGTTATCTGTGTGTGTTGTGTGTGTGTGGGGGTTTGGTTTTAGTAGACCTGCATTCAGACTTGAGTTGTGTCTGGATAGCACAGCGTGTTGCATGACAGTATATGTCATAAGTTGTTTTCCCACCGATTCTCTCTCCCACTGCGCCCCCGGCTACCCGGGGTGAAATTATCGACTCGGTGTGTGTGTGTGTGTGTGTGTGCGCGTGTGTGTGTGCGTATGTGTGTGTGTGTATGTATGTGTGCATGCGCGCATATGTGTGTGTGTGTGTGTGTGTGTGTGTATACGCGTGTATTTGTGTTTGTTGTCTGCGTGTTTGTGTGTGTGTGTGTGTGTGTGTGTGTGTGTGTGTGTGTGCGCGCGCGAAGTGGATAGAATATGAATCCCTACCTTCCTCCCTTCCTTCCTTCCTTCCTTCTGGCGCTTGAGTTGCCACAGTCATTGATACTCTGATTTATAAGTGGAATATGACACAGGAAAGGTGTGGTCCTAGTCCCTGGGGAAACAGCAACGACAAAATTGTGCTCATAATTATAACACTGGGTAAAAAAGTACATTTGTGCTCATACATGTGCAAAAACGCCAACGTGTCTACTTACCGTTATACCCACATATCATTGTACCAATGTTCCAATCTGGTAGTGGTATGGCTAAAATGGTACATGGCTGCAACAGTCAGTGGGAAGAATGGAATGTGGAAACACTGGGGATTAATTCAAGACAGAGTGATATAAACTGTAGTTAACTCTTTTCGAGACCGGACGCCACGTAGCACCCCGGGTCATGCGACCTTCCAAAGGTCATTTTTTTTTCTTCAAGTTCTCAAGTGTGAGCGTCTGAGAGTGCCCACAGCGAAGTGTTCAGAGCCTGACTCAGGGCTTCAGCACGATCGGAGACAAAGGTGTGCCAACGGGGTGCGGGGCGGGAGGTGGGGTGGATTCGAAAACGCAACCGTTAGACAGTAGTGAGAACCTGTCGTCCGGGGCCACTGTTTTTAATGGGGGAGGAGGGACATGCAACAGTGGCCAGGGGAAGGGAGATGGTGTCATCAACCCCCCTCCTCAACCTCCACCTCCACCCCTTCAGTCTCCTCCCCCCCCTTCTTCCCCCATACTCTTGTCAAACTTGAGCTTTCTTCTCGCCTTTTTAGCCGCCCAGTCAATTTTTTTTTCGTTAAACGACAAACTTGGCTGTGCAACACAGACTCATTTACTTTTTCAGGGTCAGAAAGCGTGCGGAGATGTTCGCTCTGTTTGTACCTGCATCAGTGTTGTGTGTGTTGTTGGTTTAGGAGTTACCTGCAGGATAGTTATAGAGACATTTGTTTGGTAATGGTTTATATTCTGTGTGTATTACTTCTTTGTCACATTAGATTTCTCTAAGTGAAATTCAGGCTGCTCTCCCCAGGGCGATACAGAGCAGCGCCATTCCCCCCCCTTTGTATTCTGTCTGCACGTGTATTTACATTACTAATTATTTTTCAACATAATGTTCCGACTCTTTGCTGCAGTGGGTACTTTTACGTGCGCGAAGTGCATGCCGCTACACAGGAGACCTCGGCTTATCATTTCATCCAAAAGACTTAGCCCTCAGGCCACCCCTCTCGTTCTAGTGTAGGGGTGGGGGTGGGGGGATAGTAGTAACAATCCAAGTCTGAATGGCAGTCGAACTCGTGGACATTCGCTTTCTTGTCATTCCACTGGGCCACTGCTCCCCTGCATGATGACAGAGGTTTTAATGCAAGCTCGCCCGTGAGACGATAAGAAGAGAAAGACAAAGAAAGAGAAAGAAAGAAAAGAAAGCATAGGCGAGGGGGCAAAGTCACTTGAAAGCAAAAACATAAAAACAGAAGTGGCAACTTTTTGTTATGTGTGAGATAGAGCAATCACCGTGGGTGAAGGGACGGAGGGAAAGACTTGTTGAATTCCTTGGACGTTCTGCCACACTTTATTGCAAGTGCTGCTGACAGTAGTTAGTCTGTTGTTTGTTGTCAAGGTCGTGTCTGAATTTTGTCATGGGGTGTGGATGGGGGTGAGGTGGTGGAGAGAGAGAGAGAGAGAGAGAGAGGGAGAGGAGTTGGCTGCACATTACGTAAATATCAACCCTACTTTTCTAATCAGTACTGTTTGTAACTATCGGTCAATCAACATCTCACAAGATGTTTACGAGCAAAAGTGATCATAAGCGACACAAATCCAAAATCCTGTTCACACGACTTAATTCTCACACATGATACCCAGTTTTCTTTCATCTGTTGTTTGATTCAAGCAGTATTCCACAAGCATCATATAGAACCTTCTCATATTCATTTCAGTCACTTTTATCCAGTGGTGAACGCACTGGAAAGCAAGTGTATGAGTTTATTTAGTTTTCCTGCAGATGTGGTGTAGCGCATATGGGTCACTTCGCACTCTCTGGTGCCTCCTTGGCACTTCTGTGACGCCTCTTTGAAACCGAAACTTAGTCTTGTTATAGTATTCTACGATGGACTTGTTTGTTTTGTGTAAAAGTCCGCTTTTGATTATTGTGTGAAACGGGATAAGGAAGTGTTAAAGTTATACATACAGTTCAATGTATCTGATCATCACTTTCGAAGAAGGCTTCTGATAACTTGTATGGTTACGGGTTTTTGTTTTTGTTTTTTGCTTTGTCCGTTTCAAGCAGTCCTCTATTCTTTCCGCTTAGTCCTCCTCATTTTGTTTTCCTTTGTTTGTAATTGTCACTGTCACTGGTCCCGAAACCTGGTGTGGTCGTGGGGATGCTGCACTTGTGAATGCATCACCAACATTCTCCATGTCTGAGTTTAATGTGGTCTGAGTTTGGGCATAGCTCTTCTCTGTCCATTCAGTGATGTTTTGTGTCCACTTCTTTCGCTGTCTGCCTCGTTTACTTTTTCATTGCACCGTTCCCTAAAGGTCTTGCGGAGCCCTTCAGATTATGTCAAGTGGCCATGCGATCTCAATTTCCGTTTTCTTTCTTCACTGTGGTCAGTAGGTCTTCACACCGAACAAAAGTTGTTTGATGGTTTTCCTAACTTCTCCATTTGTTTTGTGGTCCTTGTAGCAGATGCCAAGAAGTTTCCTGAAACATCTCATTTCCACTGCAAGGACCCTTCTCTGAAGCTCTGCTGTAAGAGTCTGGGACTCGCATGTATACCAGATAATATAGAGTACAGGTGCATACAGAAAGATCAGCTTCGTGTCTTCTTCTTTTCATTTATCAGGCGTAACCTTGTTCTGAGACTGATCTTTTTGTCTCTGCAATAGCCGAATGGTTAAAGGGTCGGACCTTCAATCTGAAGGTTCCGGGTTCGAATCTCGGTGACGACGCCTGGTGGGTAGAGGGTGGAGATTTTTCCTGTCTCCCAGGTCAACATATATAAAGACTTCCTTGTGCCTGAACCCCCTTCGTGTGTATACGCACGCAAAAGATCAAATACGCACGTTAAAGATCATGTAATCCATGTCAGCATTCGGTGGGTTATGGAAACAAGAACATACGCAGCATGCACACACCCCCATCCCTCGAAAACGTAGTATGGCTGCCTACATGGCGGGGTAAATAACCAAAATGTTCATACACGTAAAATGTTACATGTCTGTCTGAGTGTGTATGTGTGCGTGCCTGAAATC
Organism: Babylonia areolata; assembly: GCF_041734735.1. Taxonomy (NCBI): domain Eukaryota; kingdom Metazoa; phylum Mollusca; class Gastropoda; order Neogastropoda; family Buccinidae; genus Babylonia; species Babylonia areolata. Next base: position 2,661,272 of record NC_134895.1, on the reverse strand, counting down.
TGATTGAATGACACAGGAAACGAATGATGAGCGCCCAGTGGCAGCCGTCAGTCGGCTCTACCCAGATAGGCAGCCTGTTGTGCAAATGACCCCGTGTTTGTAAAGCGCTTAGAGCTTGGTTTCCGACTGAGCATAGGCGCTATATAAGTATCCATATCAGTCAGTCAGTCAGACATTTGGGCTTCGGTCTTGCCAGTGCTGCTGTGGTCTGTGCAGTTCTTGCCAGTATTTCGGTATTGCACCATTCTTCACTGATGATGGCACCAAGGTATTTAAAATGCTTCACTGCTTTCCGTTATTTTCCGCTGTTTTCCGCTGATACTGATCATGGTGATAATAGGCTCCTTCCTGATGGTCTTTAGTTTCACCTCTGATGGTCTTTAATTTCACCTTCCTGATGGTCTTTAGTTTCACCTCCCTGATGGTCTTTAGTTTCACCTCCCTGATGGTCTTTAGTTTCACCTTCCTGATGGTCTTTAGTTTCACCTTCCTGTTTCACCTTCCTGATTGTCTTTAGTTTCACCTTCCTGATTGTCTTTAGTTTCACCTTCCTGATGGTCTTTAGTTTTAGTTTCACCTTCCTGATTGTCTTTAGTTTCACCTTCCTGATGGTCTTTAGTTTTAGTTTCACCTTCCTGATGGTCTTTAGTTTCACCTCCCTGATGGTCTTTAGTTTCACCTTCTCGGCGCTGATCTCCATGCCCTACCTGGGTTGATGTTTCGTTCAAGCGGCTCACCAGTTCTACCTCTTCTTTCTCGCTGTCAGCCAGCCCACGAAGGTCATCACCAAATCGGAAATTTATGATGGTACGTCCTCCGAACTTGATAGCGCCATAGTGTCCTTCCAGGGCAGCAGTCATTATAAATTCCAGGAAGATGATGAAGAGTGTAGGATATAGAAGACGGCCTTGACAGACTCCAACTGATTTGTGGAACCAATTGCCGACAGTTCCTCGAACGAGGACTGCACTGTTGGCTTTTTGCTTTTGCATACAACTTGTAAGTATCCCACGTTTGTGAGACGTAAAGCGAGGGGCAGAGGGAGGAGACAGCAGTGAACTGTATGTTTGTCCTCGTGGTGTCTGTACACAGCGGATTCTTCACGACGTCCTCACAAGGAGCTGCACCGCTTTGTACAGGGTCGGGTCACTTTGTATGGTCGCTGTGTTCGTGGAGACGTGACAGGGAGAATTACAGTCTTACTCTTTTTTTTGTCATAACAGATTTCTCTCTGTGAAATTCGGGCTGCTCTCCCCAGGGAGAGCGCGTCGCTACACTGAGAGCGCCACTCAATTTTTTGTATTTTTTCCTGCCTGCAGATTTTTATTTGTTTTTTCTATGGAAGTAGGTTTTTCTACATAATTTTGCCAGGGACAACCCTTTTGTTGCCATGGGTTCTTTTACGTGCGCTAAGTGCATGCTGCACACTGGACCTCGGTTTATTGTCTGATCCAAATGACTGGCGTCCAGACCAGAGAGAGAGAGAGAGAGAGAGAGAGAGAGAGAGAGAGAGAGAGAATGTGTGTATGTTTGAGAGTTTGCCTCTGTGTGTGTGTGTGTGTGTGTGTGTGTGTGTGTGTGTGTGTGTGTGTGTGTGAGAGAGAGAGAGAGAGAGAGAGAGAGAGAGTGTGTGAGTGTGTGTGTGACGAATTTTGTGCCAGTGACTGTGAGTGGGGATGTGGTTTTGAAGTGTCTGTGTGAGTGACTGTACACCAAATCACATTATACCGTGAGTATTTGTTTTGGAATGTACTAGAGTGAATCTGATTTTTTTCTATAGGAATGGGAGCTTGGAGGATGTGTTGCTTTCATTTGCATGGTGATGCGGAGTAAGTTGAACCAGATATAATTTTGAACATAAACGAGAGAGAGAGAGAGAGAGAGAGAGAGAGAGAGAGAGAGAGAGAGATTCTGTTTCCTCCTTTTACATGTTAACAACTGGTCTTCACAAGCAGAACAAAAGAAAAGTAAATCATCCCCGCCCAACACAGTACACAGACTGAACAGGATTGTCACTGGATTTCAATTATCACTTGTTTGACAAATGTTTAACAAAATGTCGTGTCTTCGTGAGGTCGTTCGCCAGCCTGTTCCGCCCAAGAGGTGCACTTTTTGTGCGCAGGATTATCTGGTATTTATCTTTGTTTTTGTGTCTTGCTCTCTGCTGATCTCCATGCACCTGGGGAGGATTGTCTCTGTCTCTCTCTGTGTCCGTCTCTCTCTCTCTCTCTGTCCGTCTGTCTCTCTCCTCCTCTCTCTCTCTCTCTCTCTGTGTGTGTGTGTGTGTGTGTGTGTGTGTGTGTGTGTGTGTGTGTGTGTGTGTGTGTTCTTTTTGTCTTTCTCAGTCGTGATACTTTGATGGACAGTAAATAAATTTCCAGTGTTTAATATACTAATAGTTCCGGGTGTTGTTCAACAAATACGTCTCTTGGTTTGATCTGATTCATTATCCCTCACGAAGTTACATCACAACTAGTCGTGCAGCGGTTTAAAGAA
>NC_134895.1:2631276-2653776 GCF_041734735.1 Babylonia areolata | reverse complement strand
TAATTCTCAAGTAATATGAATGCTACGTTGCTTGTTTTTCCACTTGCTTTTGTTATATGCCGTGATTAAATCAACCTGAAAAGATAACCCGGCTTTCCAGAATGAAATCACAAAGCAAACCTGGACAGCTCACGTGGTGACAACAGCGTGGTAATTATACAGTTGTTTATTTCTTTCTGCTGTCTGTTGTTTTATTTTTAACAGCACTATTCACATCTGTCTTTAGTTGTTTCTGTCTGTTTTTCCTTTGTCCCCATAGAACAGAAAGTTGCAAGGGGTTTGAAGTGAATTTACTTATCTTTTTTTTTCTTTTCGTTGGCTGATTACTTTCTTCTTTTTCTTCTTTTCCTTCCGTCTTCATGTGTTTCTTCATGCATTACATTCTAGCTGTCATCGTTTTTTTTTTTTTCTCAAAAACAAAAAACAAAACAACAACAACAACAAAAACAAAAAAAACAACAACAAAAAAACAAACCCACAATTATTCTGAAGAGCTGATTCTTTTGTCGTGAGTTTATCTCCCGTTTCTTTCTTTCTTCTTTCCTTCCTTTCTTTCTTTATTTTTTATTTTTTCTATCTTTCTTTCTTTCTTCCTTCCTTTCTTTCTTTGTACTCTGTCTTTCTTTCTGTTTTTCTTCTTTTTTTTTCGTTCCATCTTTCCCTCTTTCTTTCTTTCTTTCTTTCTTTCACACTTACCCTTCTTTTCTTCTCTCCTTCATGTTTTTCTAATTTTCTACTTTTACTGTATCGGGTTTTTCGTTCATTCTTTGTTTTTTTTCTTTCTTCATTTATTTTCTTTCATTCTTTCTTCCCCTTCTTTATATATATATATATGTATACGTATATGTATGTATGTATATATATATATATATATATATATATATATATATATATATATATATATATATATATATATATATATATATATCATGTCTACTTTTTTTCTCTCTCCTTTCTTTGGTACTTATTCACTTTCTTTCTCTCCTTTCTTTCCAGTAATTTTTTTCTTTTTCTTTCTTCTTCTTCATTTGCTTTCTCTTTCTTTCCCGCGCACTTTTCATTCCCCGAACAACAATCGTGCTTTTAAGAGCTGAAATCGATTTGTTTTGGCATGGGTTCATTTCCGCCTGCTCCCCCCCCCTCCCTCCCCATCTCCCTCGCCCCCTCCCCAGCTCACCCCCCTGTTTGCTGCTTGTTGGCGCCATGTGTACGCCAGATGTCTTGGTTTCGCCATGGCTGTGAGACGCCAACATGGAGGTTTTTACAGTGTTTATTCTTTTACTTGTTTGTTGACTGTCACGAAGATTCATATTGCTGGTGTAACGAGTGAAAAAAAAAAGTTGTTCGTTCTTTAGTTTAACGTCTTTTCACTGTAAGTGATATTAGACGAGGGAAGGAAAAAAATCGAGTGGGAGGAGGGGGAGGAGGGGGGGGGGGGAATTACTGTGTACGCATATGAGTAAGTGAAAGTGTGTGTGTGTGTGTGTGTGTGTGTGTGTGTGTGTGTGTGTGTGTGTGTGTGTGTGTGTGAAAATTAATGATTTAAGTTTTGTTTAAAAAAACAACAACAAAAAACCAACAACAACAACATAACAATATAACATATTTCTAATGAAAAACTAACAACTATAACAGCGAACCAACAGGACTATTTAACAAGGAGTTGAAAAAGTCATACATTAGCAATGGACTGCTGAAGATCGTCAACACTGAAGATGATTGGTTTGCTTTTGTACACCAAATTATAATACCACATGTGCATATTCAAGTTGCACATTACCTCAGCCCTAAGGTATTTCACACATGATTGTTCGGGGGAGAGGAGACCGGCACTATCACACGCAATAACATGTACAAGACTGGTCCAGGTTCCTGTTTACGCTGTCATCACTCTCCCTCTCACACCACTCAGCACCTCTCCACACCCCACACATACCACCCGTACCCACCTGCCCAGTTTAACCCTCGTATCATCCAGCTTTCATTCTGTTTAAAAAAAAAATGAAGGAAGAAGAATTAAAACAAGTGAAGTTACTCGTAGTTCAAAGTTTTACAGTCAGTTTCACAGCTTGCCGTCAGAATAAATACCGCCGATGATACGTTACGTTTTTATTCATGCGTGATTATAATTTAGCCATTAAACTGAAAACCATTTTGCGTTTCATATTAGTTTTTGTTTATGTGTATACTTCAGCCTAGGAAAGACAGAGTTAGATGTCCCCCCCCACCCCCCCCCCCCAGAAAAGAATGGAAATAATTCTAGGCTTTATGTATTTGTTTTTAAGGAACTCATTGCTCATTGCTTGCTGTCATTTATTGGGAGATATTAAGGCAGAATCCACAGGTGTATTTTGTTTTCAGTACATGGTGGAGTGTATTTTGTGTAATGATGATGATGATAATACTGATAATAATAATAATGATAATAATAATGGCGATGATGATGAAGACGACGACGACGACAGCTGTGACTGATGATGATGACGATGATTGACGACTACACCACTCAAGCAAGATCTTAAAAAAAAAAAAAAAAAAAAAAAAAAAAAAATAAAAGCCTCGCGCATAAGTCTTGTTTTTTTCTCTTCTTTTTATCACTTGGATAAATCAACTGTTTAAAACGATATATAGTTCATTTGTTCGCGGTAAATATTTTTATTTTACCTGTTTCTTCATCTGTCCAAATCAAACAATCCTCCTTTTGTCGCAATGATTTGTCAGTCCTAGAAAATCTGTATATACAGCGATAGAAGAGAGAGGGAGAGAGAGAGAGAGAGAGAGAGAGAGAGAGAGAGAGACAGACAGACAGACAGACAGACAGACAGACAGACAGACAGACAGACATATGGGGGAGGGATTTTCGGCGGATTGTGTTTGTCTTTATCTGTTGCTTTACTTCAAGTAGTCGATGTTGCAACAGCCCAGTGAGCGAACTATGAAATCACAACACTTGTACTGCCACTGTAAAGTGTAAAGCTAACACATCACCGTGTTGCCCAGCGATAAGGACAGCATTACTTTTAGGGACAGCACTGGACCGACTGTGGTATGGACACGCCGTGCCGGACAGACCGGACTGTGTCCTGATCTGTGTGATGGATGATGATAGCTCCCTTTGGTCCTTGGGGGAAGGGAGGAAGGGGAGTGGAAGAGAGTGAGTGGGAAAGAAATAGTAATGTACATGATGACGACTTGGAATCATGCATTAAGAAACGAAACATTTTACTTTCGGTGATATTCTAGACAAGAAAAAGCAGAGTTCGAGTTGCGTGCTCTGTTAATGCACACAGTTCGCTGTCGGTGAAATCGGTGAAATTCTGGGATTGGAAAAAAAAAGAAAAGAAAAAAAGGTGTACAAACACAATCTTCGAAATGCAGGCTCTGTTGATATCAACATTTCATTGTCAGTGATATTTTAAATTAGGGAAGCACGTGCAATAATAATAGTGATGATAATAGTAATAATGATAATGATGATGATAATGTTAATGATAATAATGATAATGATAGTAGTAGTGGTGGTAGTCGTAGCAGCAGTAATTGTAGTAATGTGCATTTATGCAGCGCATTTAACAATATATGTGGTGTGAATAAATCGCGCACTGTCTGTGTCTGTCTGTCTGTCTGTCGCTCTCTCTCTCTCTCTCTCTCTCTCTCTCTCTCTCTCTCTCTCTCTCTCAAAAACACGGTCTGTGGGAGGGGGTGGGGTGGGGTGTGGGGAGAAAGACCTACACTTTGACAATACCACATAGAACACTGATGGCCAGCCTCTGCATCCTGACCTGTCACCTGGACAGACAGGGACAAGAGAGTGGGGATGATGATTTGCACAGGTCGCCCTCACTTGAATCAAACTCCCGAATAAACAAAAAAACAAACAACAAAACACCGCCAACAACAACGAAACAAAAATGACTCAGAATCAGCGTCTACAGACAGGACGTCACCATCTACAGACAGTCAGTACGTCACCATCTACAGACAGTCAGGACTTCACCCCTCTACAGACAGTCAGGACCACCCTCTACAGACAGTTAGGACTTCACCCTCTACAGACAGGACGTCACCCTCTACAGACAGACAGGACGTCACCATCTACAGTCAGTACGTCACCATCTACAGACAGTCAGGACGTCACTCTACAGACAGGACGTCACCATCTACAGTCAGTCAGGACGTCACCCTCTACAGACAGGACGTCACCCTCTACAGACAGACAGGACGTCACCATCTACAGTCAGTACGTCACCATCTACAGACAGTCAGGACGTCACTCTACAGACAGGACGTCACCATCTACAGTCAGTCAGGACGTCACCCTCTACAGACAGGACGTCACCCTCTACAGACAGACAGGACGTCACCATCTACAGTCAGGACGTCACCCTCTACAGACAGTCAGGACGTCACCCCTCTGCAGACAGTTTGGACTTCACCCCTCTACAGTCAGTCAGGACGTCACCACTCTACAGTCAGATAGGACTTCACCCTCTACAGACATATAGGACGTCACCATCTACAGACAGTCAAGACGTCACCATCTACAGACAGTCAGGACTTCACCCTCTACAGACAGATAGGACGTCACCATCTACAGTCAGTCAGGACGTCACCATCTACAGACAGCCAGGACGTCACTCTCTACAGACAGCCAGGACTTTACCCTCTACAGACAGCCAGGACTTCACCCTCTACAGACATTCAGGACGTCACCCTCTACAGTCAGTCAGGACGTCACCCTCTTCAGACAGGACTTCACCCTCTACAAACAGTTAGGACTTCCCTCTACAGACAGTCAGGACGTCACCCTCTACAGACAGGACTTCACCCCTCTTCAGACCGGACTTCACCCTCTACAGACAGGACTTCCCTCTACAGTCAGGACTTCACACTTCTACAGTCAGGACTTCACCCCTCTACAGACATGACTTCACCCCTCTTCAGACAGTCAGGACCACCCCTCTTCAGACAGTCAGGACTTCACCTCTCTACAGACCGCCAGGACTTCACCCCATATACCCACTAATGTCTGTTTCTTCTTACTTCCACCCCGAATGAGGCAGACAAACATCAGATGAACAACGAACCAGGAGTGTCCTTTCAGTGTATAGCTGTCCTAACTTTCATCGTATGGCTGTCCTAACTTCAGTGTATGGCTGTCCTAACTCCAGTGTATGGCTGTCCTAACTTTCATCGTATGGCTGTCCTAACTTCAGTGTATAGCTGTCCTAACTTTCAGTGTATAGCTGTCCTAACTGTTAGTGTATAGCTGTCCTAACTTTCATCGTATGGCTGTCCTAACTTCAGTGTATGGCTGTCCTAACTCCAGTGTATGGCTGTCCTAACTTCAGTGTATGTCTGTCCTAACTTTCATCGTATGGCTGTCCTAACTTCAGTGTATGGCTGTCCTAACTTTCATCGTATGGCTGTCCTAACTTCAGTGTATGGCTGTCCTAACTTTCATCGTATGGCTGTCCTAACTTCAGTGTATGGCTGTCCTAACTTTCAGTGTATAGCTGTCCTAACTGTTAGTGTATAGCTGTCCTAACTTTCATCGTATGGCTGTCCTAACTGTTAGTGTATGGCTGTCCTAACTTTCAGTGTATAGCTGTCCTAACTGTTAGTGTATAGCTGTCCTAACTTTCATCGTATGGCTGTCCTAACTGTTAGTGTATGGCTGTCCTAACATTCAGTGTATAGCTGTCCTAACTGTTAGTGTATAGCTGTCCTAACTTCAGTGTATGGCTGTCCTGACTTTCAGTGTATAGCTGTCCTAACTTCAGTGTATGGCTGTCCTAACTTCAGTGTATGGCTGCCCTAACTTCAGTGTATGGCTGTCCTAACTTTCAGTGCAGGACTTCCTCCACGTGGCCTGCTGGCTGAGCGCTGATTCAACAGGGGTGTTCGGCCTGGGATAATTCTCGCTCTTTTTTTCTGCTGCGTTTTCTGTATCTCTCTGTGTGTCTCTGTCTATCTGTCTATCCGTCTCTCTGTTTCTTTCTCTTTCTCTGTGTCACTGTCACTGTCTGTCCATCTCTTTGTCCTTGTATCCCTGTTTCTGTCTGTGTCTGTCTGTCTGTCTATCCGTCTCTCTGTTTCTTTATCTTTCTCTCTGTCACTATCTCTGTCTTTCTATCTCTGTATCTGTTTCCCTCTGTGTCTGTCTGCCTCTATCTGTCGGTCTGTATCTGTCTCCCCCCCCTCTCTCTCTCTTGCTGAGAAAATTAAACGCTGCGTGGGGCATTTTGTACAGAATTCTTAAAGAAATGCCCTTTTGAAGGCTGACATGGTGTTTGTCTGTCTGTCTCTCTGTCTGTCTGTTCGAGTGCTTGGTGTAACGGAAAGAGGATGGGTAAACTCGGAGGGAGTGGAGGTTGATAGAGTAGTGAGGGGGTGGTTGGGGAGGGAAGGGGGTTCGGTAACATATATATATATATATATATATATATATATATATATATATATGTGTGTGTGTGTGTGTGTGTGTGTGTGTGTGTGTGTGTGTGTGTGTGTGTGTGTGTGTGTGCGTGCGCGTGTGTGTTCCTGTCCACCTGTCTGTAAACGCACTTAGTGCGCATGGTTTTTTTGTGTGTTTTTTGTTGTTTGTTTTTGCATGTTATAAAAGCTGGCTAATGATTATTAACCTGCCACCATGTTTATTGCCAGCGTCACGGAATTAACAAATTAATCTATTTCATCCCCCAACCTGTCCGTTCCAGCATTCCAGATTCATTACATGCGTCAGCGACGAAGCCATGGCATCAGTCTTTCCAAAGTACCCAGCCCTCTGAACCTTGGTTTGGTTTGTTAGATATGATGCCGGCTTTTTCTCTCTAAGGGGGGCTGCGCGCGTGCCTCTCTGATACATGTCAATCCCTTTAGTAATGTTGAGGTTGCTGAGCTGAAACAAAGGTCTGTCACATGCACACATCAATGCTAATGCGCACACATGTTCGTCTTTGCATATAATGTGATGTGGTGTGATGGGTTGTGGCATAGCTTTAAAAAAAAAAAAAAAGGCAAAAAAAACAAAAAAACACAAAGAAACAAACAAAAAAACCCCAAAAGCAAAAAACAGCAACAAAAAAACAAACAAACAAAAACAACAACAAAAAAAACAAACAAAAAATAAAAAAACAAAAAACAAACAAAAAACCAACAGACAACAGCACCACACCACGTGTGCGTGTTGGTTTGTTTGTTTACGTGCTTGTGTGCGTACACGCTTTGTATGTGTTGGGTACGTGGTACTTGAATGCATTTGTGTTTCATAGACGTATAACTATTATTATTCCATGAACGCCGGGAGATCGCCGTCTCAAAACGCCAGTCTGCACACTTCTCCTTCTTCTTCTTGTTGTCATTTTTTCATTATTTCTACTACTGCTACTACTACTACTACTTCTATCATTATTATTCTCTTCGTCGTTGTTGTTGCTAGAAGTAGTAGCAGCAGCAGCAATAATAGTTGTAGGAGTGGTAGTAGTTGAAGTAGTAGTAGTAGTGCTGCCAACATCATCATCATTCTTTTTCTTATCATCATCATGATCATTCTTCTTCTTCTGCTTCGTGTTATTATTATCATTATCATCATTATTGAAACTACTACTACAATTTTTTTTATCATCATCATTATTATTATTATTATTATTATTATGAAAACACGAGTGCCAGGCCAGCTAAACACACTCAAAACGAAAGTCTTCTTCACGGCCGGTTGATCTGAAAAATGCAGTGCGCTCGCCTGGGCGTCATTTTTACTGTGGGCATCATTAACTTTAACAGCCGGCGAAAGAGGTGCGGTCGTCATGTGGACCTTGAGGTAATCCTTGGAGCTGTGTGGCGCATTTGTCTGGCTCGGGTGTTGAAGGCGTTCATAATTTGCTTACCTAGACTTCGTACAGTCAGGCACGTGGCAGGGGGGAGGGGTGTTGGAATGGAAAGAGAATGGGATGGGTGAGGGAAGGGATGTGTTGTGTGTACACACATCTTTGACACTGGGAAATACGACGCTTCCATTTTCGGTTTCAAAGAGACGTCGAAGCGCGCGGACTGCCCCATATACGCCGCACCACTTCTGAAAATAAAAGAAAGCAAGAAGCCTCGACCTGCATGTGAACCCGACGCCCTGGTCCGAAAAATAAGAAAGGAATTAACAAACAGTTCCTGTGTGGTACCACGAGAAAACGTTGATGGAGTTCCTCGAAACTTGAGTGAAATGACAAAGCAAATAAGGAACAAATAAGCAGAATAAGCTGAATTTTGATGGAGATTTTAATCTGCAAACCAAAATCACTAACTACTAATAAACACAGGAGATTTGCGGTAACGGAATGCACTTCCCCCCAACACCCCCCCCCCCCCTCCGCACCCCCTTCCTGCCCCCCACCCCCCGCAAAAAAAGAAATAAATAAAGGAAATAAAGAAACCGAATGCTTTGCCGCTGCAAAAAGACCTATACCCGTAGTGCTGACAAGCGATTACCACGTGCAACAGATAAAGTGAATACAGCATAAGTTCAGAGGTGGAATGTACCTGCAAGCACCCCAATTAGACAGGCAGATAAGTCCCCTGCAACACGGCTCGCTTTCACGTAACTGCCGTCTTCTGTTTGAAGAGGATGGCCTTTAACACTGTCAGCCCTTGTCCGCCTTGTCTTGTCTGTCACTCGTGTGTCTATCTGTTGTTTTTCTGGGGGCAAATAGTTTAGGATTTACTGATGCTCCTCCCCTTCTGTGTGTGTGTGTGTGTGTGTGTGTGTGTGTGCGCCCGTGTGTCTCTGTGCGTGTGTCTGTCTGGCTGGCTGTCTGTATCAATGTCTGAGTCTGTGAAATTCAGGCTGCTCTCCTCAAGGATAGCCTGTCGCCGCAGTGCTCTGCCGCTCATTTTTATGGATGCAAGTGTACAAGTGTATTCTCTGTACTACCAAAAAATCTTCTCTTATCAAAAGCATATGTAGGGTAGCGCATATAGATACTTCCGCACGCTTTTAACACCACCTTGAAACTGAAACTATTAAAGTGGATTTTTCTGCATAGTTTTGCTAGTCAGACACAGTTTGTTCCTTTACGTGCGCTGCGGTTTAACGTCCCATTCGAAAGACTAGCACCCAGACCTCCACTCAAGGTCTGGGTGGGGCAGGGTGGGAATGGGGGTCGTGCGGAACTCGAATCCATGAACGCTCGTTTACCACTGGGCTGCCGGTCGATCTACATAATGCTGCTTGATTTTCTTCTTCTTTCTTTTGTAGTCTGAACGAAGCATTGGCTGACACCCTTAATGTCAAGTTATTCAGGGCTTGGGGCTGTATAAGCTGTGAAAAGAAACTCTATGGAGAGCTGGACAGTACAAGTCTTCAGAGAAGAAGCCCCCCCTCAGTCAAGTGTTTCGGCCCTTGACTCCTTTCATGGAAGATGTATTGTGGCCTACTGCTCAGCGAAGGAATATTCGTGTGGTTATAGTCCACCAGTTCATAAGCGTGGTTTTGCTTTATGAGGAGAACTAACTTCAGTGTTTGTTTGCGCTGTTCCAGTTCATGTGTCAGGGCGTTTGCACTGGCAGGGCGACGGACCTGGTTGAAATATTGAGTACAGGGACTGAAATTTACAACCACCATCACCAAAGACACACACACACACACACACACACACACACACACACACACACACACACACACACACACACACACTACACACACACACACACACACACACACACACACACATACGTGAAAAGACGTTAAACTAAAGAACAAACGAACACACACACACACACACAGCACACACATACACACACGTACACAAACACTGCGCACACACACACGTACACAAACACGCACACACACACACACATATATATATAGATACAACACACACATACGCACACACACGCACACACACACACACAGACACACACACACAGACACACACACACACATTCTTGGAGGTAAGCGATATGTTTGTACGAGTTGTGGTTGTAGTGTCACTTTCTTTTAACGTCTTTTCAGATAGTTTGATACTAGACTCAGTATAGTACCACTTTCAGCCCCCGAAAACTGAATGTGGCAACCCTCACATAGCCGGAGTATAAAACGGTCGTGCACGTAAAAGCCCGTTTGAACATACGAGTAAACGTGGGAGGTACAGAAGAAAAGGAGGAGGAGAAGGAGAGAGAGAGAGAGAGAAGAAAAGAGAGAGAGGGAGAGAGAGAGAGAGATGGGGGTATCAAAGGGGAACGAATGTGTTTCACTGCTGTTTTCAAAGACAGACAGACAGAGAGGGAGGGAAACAGAGACAGGCTCACACTCGCGCGCGCACTCACACATGCCCATGCATACACACACTTGCGCAGGTGCGCACACACACTAACACACAATTACACACAAACACATACACACACTCTCCCTCCCTCCCTATCTCTCTTTCTTTCTCTCTCTCTCTCTAACGCACAAGAACACGTACACACAAACACTCACGCATACACACATAGTATACCCACGCACTGACACACATACGTGCGTGCACACACACACACACACACACACACACACACACACACACGCACGCAGCGAGATAGAAACACCTATGAACACCCTCCGCCCCCCATCGAAGCCAAACTTGGCTGGCTGAGAGAGGTGTGGTGTGGGGCGGCCAAGACGGGCTGTGGTGACAACGTGGCTAGGTCTCGGCGTGCCGCCGCGGAGGAGAGGAATTACCGGCCTTGGGTCCCACACAAACCTCCTGGCAGACTGTGTTGGAAAGGGAGAGAGAGAGAAAGAAGTTGGAGGGAGAGAGAGAGAGAGCGAGAGAGGAGGAAAAGTAAGTGGTGAGAGTCAGTGAAAGTGGGAGAGAAATAGAGAGAAGGTACGCACGCACGCGCAGGCGATTTCTCCCAAGACAGGTAAGAATCACGATAAGTAATGATATAAAAGTTTATTATTGTTATTATTGTATGGTCTGCAGTTAAGGTGTTGGAGGGAAAAGAAGTTTTGCAACGTAAATAAAAAGTAAAAATAAAAGAAACATGTATGATTTTTGGCTAACTGGCGGCCACGGTTTTAAAGGAGAACTGAATGCAACTGCTGATTCAGAGTGAAGCATTCATAACTTTTATATTCACTATCATTTTGTCATTTATTGCTTCTTTAAAAAAAAAAAAAGTAATGAAGTGTGGAGATTAGTTTACTGGGTAAGAAACGATCGCTGTCAGTAGAAACCATGTATAAGTCTAGTCAATTTAAAGCAATGATGATTTTAGTTTATCAACCGTTTCCGATTTTTGGATTTGTTTTGTGTTTCGTTTTGGTTTTCTTCTTCTTCATGATATTCATCCGCTCCTCTTCCTCCTCCTTATTTATTCGTTCTTTTTTCCTTTTCTTGTTCGTTCCTTTCTTCGTTTTCTTCTTTCTCCTTCTTTCTTTCTTCTTCTGCTCCTGCTCCTCCTCTTTATCCTCCTCCACTGCCCCATAATCGGGATTTGTAGACCTGTCAGCATGACTTCAGCTACTCACCTAAAGGTAAATACAGGTGACTAACTGGGGAGTAGGGTGGTGGGGGGCAGTGAAGTGCATCAGGCTGAGGTGGATAAATCTGAAACAATACTGCATGTCAACTGATGGACGAAATCGTTTCTTGTTTATGAATTTATTTTTAACGATTCTTTGTTTTTTTCTTTTTCTTTTTCATCCTTCCTGTCCTGACAATCTGAAGCGATAATTGCGTCATTAGCGGATATTTTCTTGCTTATGGATCAAAAAGAAAAAAAGAAAAAAAAAAGAACCTTTATCTCTCTTGTCGTCTTTGTTAGTCAGTTTTTTTTTATCTTCTTTTTATCTTCTTTTTTTTCTTTTAGGCTTTCTTTTCTTTCTTTCTTGTGCCCCGCCCCCTCCTTTGTTTCTTCACGATATTTTGCAGTCCATTATGAAACTGATACGCCTGTGTGTGTTTGCAGCGTGTATCGAATTCTTCGCCCAGAACTAGCATTTGGCGACTGGCGGACAGACAGGCACAAACCAAGACAGGTACGCAAACGGACTGACAAACGCACGGCACAGCGAAAGAATCTTTGGGAACGTGTGCGTGTGTGTGTATGTGTGTGTGTGTAGGAGTGAGGGGGTGAAGTAAATCGCTCACTGCGTCAACTGCCGATAAGAACGCGAGGAGAGTTGTCCGAGCGAGGTGGTAAGATTATCAACAGTGGAGCAGTCAATCTGGTTTCGGTCCGAAAAGATACTAATCGGTTTAGTATGAGAAGACTTTTTCTAATAACAGCTCCCCCGGTCCCACCCCCCTGCCCCCCTCCCTCCCCTCACGATCCTCCCTCCCCCACGATCCCCCCTCCCCCGCCATCTAACAATGGCAGAATTTTAAATTTAGAAGCTTCTCTTGCCTTATTTATCTTTTTTGTTCTATCTTGTATCATTCAGCACGTATTAACTCTCTCCATACGAACGGCGAAAGAGACGACGTTAACAGCGTTTCACCCCAATTACCATCATCAAAATATTGCAAGCGGAAGGCTCTTATACTGAAGAGGTGAATGTTGAGAAAGAATACCACAATTCTGACGACGGAAGCTAAAGGTTGGGTCATTCAGACACCCACTGGACATCCGAGGGGTCTGTGTAGAGGAGATGAGAGGACTTGCCGTACTGAGTGAGTTAAACATGTAATCCGTGTCACTGTACCACATAACAGCAACAGCAACAAAAAAGAAGGTATTTTCGTGAAGAGGCAAAACAGATTTGATGATATGTCTTTTTTTTTCTTTGCTGACCATCTCTGTCTTGCTTTATTTATTTATTTATTTATTTATTCATTTGTTAACTTATTTATTGATCTATTTAATAATTTATTTAATTATTCTCTTACGTTGGTTCTTTCATGTCTTATGTCACTCTATCGTTGTGTGTGTGTGTATGAGGGTAGGTGCGTAGGCAGGTAAGTAAGGAGGCATGTCGGCTTTAAAAATTTTTTTTTTTATAGATATAATGGATATCAATTTAAGTGTGTAGTTACGTGCTTACGAAGCAACGGATTTCTTTCTCCTCAACTTCCATGAAAAATTCTTTGGGGCGGAGAACAGACATGTCAGTGTGTGTGAAAAAAAGGGGGGGGGGGGGGTGGGGTGGGGGGGGGGGGAGGGACGGGATATTTGATTGTGAGATCTGCTTTTATCCTTATTAAGGATCAAACTAATTTTGAAGCCAACGCTGTGATGAAGGAAGCTTATTCAGGCTGTAAATAGTATATTCGGAGTACGGGGAAAACGTGTCCAAGAAATAATCTCTTTTCATATGCTCTGTTGATTCTGATCACACACACCCCTTCTTCACTCGCACCCCCACCTTTCGCCATAAACCTATCCTTCTCGAGTTCATTCCTTCGTCTGGATTGTTTTTATCATTATCTATTCTCTTATTTGAATTTCGCGAGATTTTTTTCCAACGCCGTTATGAAACTGAGTCGGTTATATTGTTTGTAATTGGAGAGCACGAGTTACCGTTTCTGCAGTTGTTTTTGTTTTATTCTGAATTGAGAGAGAGAGAGAGTGAGTGAGTGTGTGTGTGTGTGTGTGTGTGTGTGTGTGTGTGTGTGTGTGTGTGTGTGTGTGTGTGTGTGTGCGCGTGCGTGTGTGTGTGTACCATGCTTATTAACATGTTTTTAATTTCTTTCGTAATGGTGAAGATGTCAGTTGTCGAGCGGAATGCCTGGCACTTCTATAGGTCAGCAGGGTTTAACCTTGTGTGTGTGTGTGTGTGTGTGTGTGTGTGTGTGTGTGTGTGTGTGTGTGTGTGTGTGTGTGTGTGTGTGTGTGTGTGTGTGTGTGCTGCTTCACTTCTTCTCACTTTGTTGTCTGTTCACTGCACAGTGATTCAGACACGTACAACACGCAGTCACATTCATTTCGACACACACATTATAGACATGTGCATGTATATATTTATAGCCTACGTGCGTGCGTGTATGCACTATGCCTATGAGATATTTTACATTCTTTTGTTATGGTGAAGATTACAAATTCTGAAGCGGAATGCACAACCTTCCAAGCCGTGTAAATTCACCCTGTGTGAACGAGCTGTAAAAGGGTGGAGATTTTTTCCGATCTTCCAGGTCAACATATTATGTGCAGACTCACTTTTGCCTGAACCCCATACGGGTGTATGAAAAAGCTAGCAGAGGATCAAATACGCATGTTAAAGATCCTGTAAGCCATGTCAGCGTTCGGTGGGTCATGGAAACAAAAACATACCCAGCATGCGCATCTCCGAAAACGGAGCACAGCTGCCTACATGGCGGGGTAAAAACGCTCATACACGTAAAAGCCCACTCGTGTACATACGAGTGAATGTGGGAGTAGCATTCCACGAACGAAGAAGAAGAAGAAGAAGAAGAAGAAGAAGAAGAAGAAGAAAACGAGTTAGAAATTATTGCCGGATTTACTCCTTAATCGCACGTTTCAATTGCGCGGGTACGACCTTGAGATTGGGCGGATTTGCTGATACGTATATTTAATCTTATTTCATACATCATGTTTTTTGGGTTTTTTTTTTCATAGACCAAGGCATAGTTTGTAGCTCCTGTTCTATTTTGAAACGGCCCAGGCTGTCGGCCGGTCTTAAGAAAGCCAAAAGTAAGCAACCATAATTGCAGATTCTCTCTCTCTCTGTCTCTGTCTCTGTCTCAGTTTTTGTCTCTGTCTGTCTGTTCATTCTGCGTATTTTTCTCTGTCTCTCTCACTCTCTCCGCTCCCTCTATTTCTGTTTTCGTGTGTGTGTGTGTGTGTGTGTGTGTGTGTGTGTGTGTGTGTGTGTGTGTGTGTGTGCGTGTGTGCGCGCGCGTGTGTGTGTGTATGTGTGTGTTTTATCAGTCCAAACAAGCATGCAGACTCTAGCCTATTCCGATAGTGGACGGGGAATACAGGAGGTTTGTCTCTTAGTGTATAGTGGACGGGGAATACAGATTTGTCTCTTAGTGTATACTGATAACAGTAATCACCCCATACTCCGTGAAGAAATAGAGGCAGCAATAGCATCGCTGAAAAAAGGGAAATCGGCAGGAGTGGACAACATCCCATCAGAACTGGTCCAAGCAGGGGGTGAAGTTATGATAGTTGTGCTAATGAAAATCTGCAACAAGATCTGGCAAACAGGGGAATGGCCCACACCGTGGACACAATCACTGATCATCACCCTCCCCAAAAAGGGCAATCTCCAGCAGTGTCAAAACTACCGCACCATCAGCCTGATTAGTCATCCCAGCAAAGTCATGTTGAAGATCCTGCTTAACAGACTGAAACCACAAGCAGAAAACATCATTGCTGAAGAACAGGCAGGTTTCAGACCAGGAAGGAGCACAACTGAACAAATCTTCAACTTGAGGTTGCTATGTGAGAGGTACCATCAACACCAACAAGACCTCTACCACGTCTTCATTGATTTTAAGAAGGCATTTGACAGGGTCTGGCATGCAGCTTTGTGGGCTACCATGAATCTGTACAACATCAACGCCAACCTGATCAGACTGATACAGCACCTCTATGACAAAGCCACCAGCGCCGTCTACCTCAACAATAGCATCGGGGACTGGTTCAGAACCACAGTCGGAGTGAGACAAGGCTGTCTACTCTCCCCAACACTCTTCAACATCTTCTTAGAAAGAATAATGACTGACGCACTGGAAGAGCATGTAGGAACAGTCAGCATAGGCGGCAGAACAATCACAAACCTACGTTTTGCCGACGACATTGATGGACTGGCTGGAAAAGAAGAAGAACTGGCAAGCCTGGTCAAACATCTAGACAAAGCCTCCACATCGTATGGAATGCAAATCAGTGCGGAGAAAACCAAACTGATGACTAACAACACCAACGGCATCAGCATTGACATCAAAGTCAACGACGAAAAGCTTAAAACAGTCCACAGCTTCAAATATCTGGGAGCAATCGTGTCAGATGAAGGATCTAAACCAGAAGTACTCTCGAGAATTGCCCAAACAACAATGGCACTCAACAAGCTGAACACCATCTGGAACAACAAAAACATCGCTCTCAGCTCAAAAATCAGACTGATGCGTTCCCTGGTTATATCAATATTGCTCTACGCCTGCGAGACTTGGACCCTGACTGCAGACATCGAGAGAAGAATCCAAGCTGTCGAGATGAGATGCTTTCGTAGACTACTTGGCATCTCCTACAGAGACCACATCACTAACACGGAAGTGAAGAACAGAATCAAGCAAAGTATTGGACCATACGAAGACCTTCTGTCCATAGTGAAAAAACGCAAACTTAGGTGGTATGGACACATCTCCCGATCATCTGGTCTTGCCAAAACGTTCCTGCAAGGCACCGTACAAGGAGGCAGAAGGAGAGGACGGCAGAAGAAGAGATGGGAAGACAACATCCGGGGGTGGACAGGCTTGACGCTCGGTGACGCCCTGAGGAAATCAGAAAACCGTGAAGAGTGGAGAGGGGTGGTGGCCAGGTCAGCAGCGGTGCCCCAACGGTCTGAACCCAGACTACGGGAGAGGTGAAGGTGAAGGTGAAGGTATAGTGGACGGAGAATACAGCAGGCTTGTTGCTCAGTGTATAGTGGACGGGGAATACAGGCAGGAGGTTTGTTGCTCAGTGTATAGTGGACGGGGAATACAGCAGGTTTGTTGCTCAGTGTATAGTGGACGGGGAATACAGGCAGGAGGTTTGTTGCTCAGTGTATAGTGGACGGGGAATACAGGCAGGAGGTTTGTTGCTCAGTGTATAGTGGACGGGGAATACAGCAGGCTTGTTGCTCAGTGTATAGTGGACGGGGAATACAGGCAGGAGGTTTGTTGCTCAGTGTATAGTGGACGGGGAATACAGGCAGGAGGTTTGTTGCTCAGTGTATAGTGGACGGGGAATACAGGCAGGAGGTTTGTTGCTCAGTGTATAGTGGACGGGGAATACAGGAGACTTGTTGCTCAGTGTATAGTGGACGGGGAATACAGCAGGCTTGTTGCTCAGTGTATAGTGGACGGGGAATACAGGAGACTTGTTGCTCAGTGTATAGTGGACAGGGAATACAGCAGGTTTGTTGCTCAGTGTATAGTGGACAGGGAATACAGGCAGGAGGTTTGTTGCTCAGTGTATAGTGGACGGGGAATACAGCAGGTTTGTCTCTTAGTGTATAGTGGACGGAGAATACAGCAGGCTTGTTGCTCAGTGTATAGTGGACGGGGAATACAGGAGACTTGTTGCTCAGTGTATAGTGGACGGGGAATACAGGAGACTTGTTGCTCAGTGTATAGTGGACGGGGAATACAGGAGACTTGTTGCTCAGTGTATAGTGGACAGGGAATACAGCAGGTTTGTCTCTTAGTGTATAGTCGACGGGGAATACAGGAGATTTGTCTCTTAGTGTATAGTGGAGGTTTGTTGCTCAGTGTATAATGGACGGGGAATACAGGTTTGTTGCTCAGTGTATAGTGGACGGGGAATACAGGCAGGAGGTTTGTTGCTCAGTGTATAGTGGACGGGGAATACAGGCAGGAGGCTTGTTGCTCAGTGTATAGTGGACAGGGAATACAGGTTTGTTGCTCAGTGTATAGTGGACGGGGAATTCAGGCAGGAGGTTTGTTGCTCAGTGTGTAATGGACGGGGAATACAGGCAGGAGGTTTGTTGCTCAGTGTATAGTGGACGGGGAATACAGGTTTGTTGCTCAGTGTATAGTGGACGGGGAATACAGGAGGTTTGTTGCTCAGTGTGTAATGGACGGGGAATACAGGAGGTTTGTTGCTCAGTGTGTAATGGACGGGGAATACAGGAGGTTTGTTGCTCAGTGTGTAGTGGACGGGGAATACAGGCAGGAGGTGTGTTGCTCAGTGTATAGTGGACGGGGAATACAGGCAGGAGGTGTGTTGCTCAGTGTATAGTGGACGGGGAATACAGGCAGGAGGTGTGTTGCTCAGTGTATAGTGGACGGGGAATACAGGTTTGTTGCTCAGTGTATAGTGGACGGGGAATACAGGAGGTTTGTTGCTCAGTGTATAGTGGACGGGGAATACAGGCAGGAGGTTTGTTGCTCAGTGTATAGTGGACGGGGAATACAGCATGTTTGTTGCTCAGTGTATAGTGGACGGGGAATACAGGAGGTTTGTTGCTCAGTGTATAGTGGACGGGGAATACAGCAGGTTTGTTGCTCAGTGTATAGTGGACGGGGAATACAGGAGGTTTGTTGCTCAGTGTATAGTGGACGGGGAATACAGGAGGTTTGTTGCTCAGTGTATAGTGGACGGGGAATACAGGAGGTTTGTTGCTCAGTGTATAGTGGACGGGGAATACAGGAGGTTTGTCTCTTAGTGTATAGTGGACGGGGAATACAGCAGGTTTGTTGCTCAGTGTATAGTGGACGGGGAATACAGGCAGGAGGTTTGTTGCTCAGTGTATAGTGGACGGGGAATACAGCAGGTTTGTTGCTCAGTGTATAGTGGACGGGGAATACAGCAGGTTTGTCTCTTAGTGTATAGTGGACGGGGAATACAGGTTTGTCTCTTAGTGTATAGTGGAGGTTTGTTGCTCAGTGTATAATGGACGGGGAATACAGGCAGGAGGTTTGTTGCTCAGTGTATAGTGGACGGGGAATACAGGCAGGAGGTTTGTTGCTCAGTGTGTAGTGGACGGGGAATACAGGCAGGAGGTTTGTTGCTCAGTGTATAGTGGACGGGGAATACAGGCAGGAGGTTTGTTGCTCAGTGTATAGTGGACGGGGAATACAGGCAGGTGGTTTGTTGCTCAGTGTGTAGTGGACGGGGAATACAGGCAGGAGGTTTGTTGCTCAGTGTGTAATGGACGGGGAATACAGGCAGGAGGTTTGATGCTCAGTGTATAGTGGACGGGGAATGCAGGCAGGAGGTTTGTTGCTCAGTGTATAGTGGACGGGGAATACAGGCAGGAGGTGTGTTGCTCAGTGTCTGGTGTTGGGATCACTCAGTGATTCGGCTAGCCAAACAGTCAGAAACCCGTGTCTCGTTCAAAGGCTGATTGACAAAGTATCGATATAATGATAGTGTGTTACACACACGCACACACACACACACACACACACACACACACACACACACACACACACACACAGATATAGATATATATATACACATGTGTATATATATATATATATATATATATATATATATATATATATATATATATATATATATATATACATACAATGATAGAAAAAAGGAAGACAACAAAACAGTTTGTTTGATGCCCGACCGGTTTCGACCACTGGTCTTTATCAAGGGCGTTTACTGGTATGTCAGAATGCTACACACACACCTCCCCCAACATTTAATGAGTGCAAAACGAAGAATTTAAATTACAAAAAACAACAACAAATAAGTGAACAAAGCTCATACAAAACTGCACCCAGAGCATGCAACATGAAAAGTACAGTGTGAAGTGTTGCTTGGGGAATAGGAAGAGAGGCTGGTGAGTAAAGTAGTCAGAGACAAGGCAAGAGAGGGGTCATGAAAAATAGACAGACAGATGATAGCAGGAGAGAGAAAAAGAGAGAGAGAGGAAGGGGGTTAGGCAGGGAGAAGAGACAGAGAGGAAGGGGGTTAGGGAGGGAGAAGAGAGAGAGAGGAAGGGGGTTAGGCAGGGAGAAGAGACAGAGAGGAAGGGGGTTAGGCAGGGAGAAGAGACACAGAGAGAAGGAGAGTGAGGGAGAGAGGAAGGGGGTTAGGGAGGGAGAAGCGACAGAGAGGAAGGGGGTTAGGCAGGGAGAAGCGACAGAGAGGAAGGGGGTTAGGCAGGGAGAAGCGACAGAGAGGAAGGGGGTTAGGCAGGGAGAAGAGACACAGAGAGGAAGGGGGTTAGGCAGGGAGAAGCGACAGAGAGGAAGGGGGTTAGGCAGGGAGAAGCGACAGAGAGGAAGGGGGTTAGGCAGGGAGAAGAGACAGAGAGGAAGGGGGTTAGGCAGGGAGAAGAGACAGAGAGGAAGGGGGGTTAGGGAGGGAGAAGAGACAGAGAGGAAGGGGGTTAGGCAGGGAGAAGAGACACAGAGAGAAGGAGAGTGAGGGAGAGAGGAAGGGGGTTAGGCAGGGAGAAGAGACAGAGAGGAAGGGGGTTAGGCAGGGAGAAGAGACACAGAGAGAAGGAGAGTGAGGGAGAGAGGAAGGGGGTTAGGCAGGGAGAAGCGACAGAGAGGAAGGGGGTTAGGCAGGGAGAAGCGACAGAGAGGAAGGGGGTTAGGCAGGGAGAAGAGACAGAGAGGAAGGGGGTTAGGGAGGGAGAAGAGAGAGAGAGGAAGGGGGTTAGGGAGGGAGAAGAGAGAGAGAGGAAGGGGGTTAGGCAGGGAGAAGAGAGAGAGAGGAAGGGGGTTAGGCAGGGAGAAGAGACACAGAGAGAAGGAGAGTGAGGGAGAGAGGTTCTAAACGACTGTTAAAGAAAATAAATCCCCAGGCTGCTCTCCCAACACTGGGCAGAGAGACAGATAAACAGATAGATAGATAGGTAGGTAGGTAGGTAGGTAGATAATGGCTTACTAAATAAGGTAAATACAGATATAATCTCCTGCACAGTTCGTGGAAAAGGCAACTCCGAACAGCGATGAATCATTCGGAAACAATAATACACACAGACGTATATAAACAGGCGAACAGGATGGGGATCCCATATCAAACTGACTGACAAAAAGACCGTCCCAAACCCAGTCGAGTGTCGTCCTCTGGCAGAATTCCGTGGAAGAATTTCACTCTGACAGGTACACAAACTATGTACGTGTGCACTCAAGGCCTGACTAAGCGCGTCTGGTTATTCCTCTGGTCTGGCATGTGGTGTAGCGTGTATGTATGGTTTTTTTTTGTGTGTGTGTTTTTTTTGGTTTTGTGTGTGTGTGTGTGTGTGTGTGTGTGTGTGTGTGTTCTGAAGGCAGTGACGCTTCCTTGAGAAACTGCAACTGAAAATGCTCACTGTCGCACTTTTAGTGCCCTGTATGTGACTAACCAAAGCCTGAATGTTTTTTTTCTCTCCATTAAATGGTTAATTAGCTAGTTAATCAAATTTTACATTGGCATACGCGAAACTGTGCAAATGACCCGTTTTGGAGGGTGTCACTTTTTTTTCAACCTTAACAGAACCCCAACATGCAGTTTGACGTGACAGGGAAAACCAGCAGTCTATTTACAGAAGCGCCCAGTGTCCACAGCTCCGTGCCAAAAATAGATCAAAGGGGGCCTGTAAGACAAAGGCAACTGAAACCAAAGCTCTTGGTGGGGGAAAAAAAAGAAGAAGAGAAAAAAAAAGGAAAAAAAAAAAACCCCAAAAAAACAAACAACAAAAAACAAAAACAAACAAACAAACAAACAAAAAACAACAACCGCATTTCCCACTGAGCTATAGGGGCTCCATGATGTCCAGACATATGCGAATGCGCCAAGTCTCCTATCGATGACTGGTTCCTGTCTTTGAAAAAGCAAAAGGAATCACAACTCTCTCTCTCTCTCTCTCTCTCTCTCTCTCTCTCTCTCTCTGTGGTGTGTGTGTGTGTGTGTGTGTGTGTGTGTGTGTGTGTGTGTGTGTTCTCTCGACCCAAGTTTCGCTTTTGTCATGTTGACCAGTAGTTTTAAGAAAACTTGGTTGTTCCGTGAAAAAATCCATGAAAATGAGTCGTTATCGACAGACATTAAACATCAGAATACACTGAAACAAGCTTTACAGCTGGGCCAACAGCAAAGTGGGAGCTGTATGATCAATGGCTTCTCCATCGCAGTGGGCAGTCATCTTCAACTTAGTCTTTTGTGAAGGACAGTCTTTTGTGAAGAACTATGACCGAAACTGCACTGCCTCTTAGTGCTGCGGCCTTCTGGGGGGGCGGGGGGGGGGGGAGTTGTTGGCCTTTGAGAACCATCCCAACGCCGACTGTCCTAAAACCCTCTTGGCTGAAAGAGGGGATGTAACTTGGGCAAGACATTCTCCACTATTATCAAATTCTAGCCCAGATAGTCGGGACAGCAGTTGCCTCCTCTGCTGTTCTGATGGTCATTGTCGGAAATGGCTGTCTATCATACACACTGACCACATCACCAATGGATCAAGTACGCCAGACCATCAAGCAGCACCTCGGACTTCATGAAGATCTGCAGACATCGGTCAAGAAATGAAAGCTGGGCTGGTTTGACCATGCACGTGACTTGATCCAGTGGCTTGCTGAAACACCCCGCCAAGGAACAAAAGAGAGAAAAGAAGGGGAAGAAAAAAAAACAATGATGGACTGACAGACTGCAGAAGTAGTAGTAGTAGTTTAAATGGCGAGGTTTGCAACCCGCTAGTTATATGCTAAGGACAAATGATGTCAAGTCTCCATCCACAATTCCCAACCCCTCCCTTCCCCCTCCGCCGTCTCCCCCTCCACCCCACCCCCAACACCTGAACTAGACAGAACTAGCCAGCTGCTTTTCTGTGCCTAGGGAAGACTCTGACGAACAGTAAAGCGACAGTCAAGTCAACCGGCCGATCAACTA
>NC_134895.1:2576276-2621276 GCF_041734735.1 Babylonia areolata | reverse complement strand
AAGAAGATCATGAAAAGGGATGTAAATACACATTTCAATTACTTTATTGCAGCGAACTTGAAAACACGGACAGCACAGCGAGACGATCAGCTGTCAGTCCACACAATGCGAGGCGGTGATAAATTGGATTGACATTCCGCACAGCCACCCACACAAAAATAACTGCATCGCTCCAGCTTGCAAGCACGCATGCACACGCACGCACGCACGCACCCACAGAGATACACACGCACGCACACACACACACACAGACATGCACGTACATATACACGCACAGACTCGCACATACACTCAGAGACAGGCATACAGACACACACACACACACACACACACACACCAAGAATCGTGAGAATGTAAGCCTTTGACCCCAGTTGGGGCATGAAGAGAAGATTTTTAGCAACGTCTGCATTGCTCCAGTTAGTGGAAACATAAAAAGTCACCTGAGCAAATTTGTTTGTTGATTTAACAAGCAATAAAACAACTCTGAACTGTCAGTTAACACGTGAAGTCAATGAGAGTGAGAGAGAGAGAGGGGGGGGGGGAGGTCACGTGACAATCTTTCCATTCTTTACAATTGTTCCCTTCCTTAAATACTCCCCTCTCTTCGCTGCCTGCACACACACACACACACACACACACACACAGACACACACAGACAGACACACACACAGACACAGACAGACACACAGACACACACACACACACACACACAGACACAGACACACAGACACACACACACACAGACACACACAGACAGACACACAGACAGACACACACACAGACACACACACAGACACAGACACACACACACACACAGACACACACACACACACAGACACACACACACACAGACACACACACACAGACACAACACACACACACACACACACAGACACACACACACACACACACACACACACACACACACACACACACACACACACACACACACACACACACACACAGTTGGTGTTTTTCATGTGGACCAGTTTATGGAGGGTGTTATTTGAGGGACGTGGTGAGAGTTCAGTTCAGGGAGGTTGGCGTCGGTCACTCTCTCTCACTCTGATCGGTCATGAAAGTAGTTCTGTCGTTAGAGGGGCAGGTTCAGACAGTGCGTTTGTTTGTTTGTTTGTTTGGGTGTTTTGTTACCTACTGAAAGTGATTTAGCTTCAACCATAATTAAAAGTGACTCCAGAAAACGATGCGTGTATGTGTGCATGATATGACACTGATTTTGTTTGAATAGTATGTACTTATTTTGTGTCTTGCAGTGTAATATCACGTTCCTGTTCTTCTGACTGGGATTACTGCACGTGTGTGACTGTGTGACTGTTGTGCCTGTAGTTTCCTTGAAGTTAACTTTCAAACACTTTGCGCCTTTTTGTGCACACACATCGAGCGACTGTGATTCTTGTGGGTTTGTTTATGTGTTTCACGCCTTGAGACATTGTCTCTGATTGGAGAACATATTATTCTGTATTCTGCAGGGTCTCCGCATGTGAGTTACCCTTCATGTGTCTTGACTCATGCGGTGTCGTGTTTGTTTGCACAGCAGCCCCAGCACAGACCTGTCATATCGTACAAAGCTGTCACAAATTATTCGCGGGAAGTTCACTTTCACCATACAGAGTCCTTTTTTCTTTTCTTTATTTTTCTAGTAAAACTCCGTGTTGAACCATCGAAGTTGAAAATGTTCTGTTCAAGAATAGTTGAGAAAAAGCCTTAAATAGTCACCAAAAGCTAGGAAAAATGACTTCGTCACGAAAAGCTAGGAAAAATACCTCAAATAGTCACGAAAAGCTATAGGAAATGCCTTAGATAGTCACGAAAAGCTATGCCTTAGTCACGAAAAGCTAGGGGAAATGCATTTCAAAGTCATGAAAAGTTAGGAATAATGTCTTGAATTGTCATTAGCCAGGAAAAGCTATTCCTGACGGAAAACGGATTAAATAATTTCTCTTTACCTTCTCTAACGTTCCCCCTTCTTTTTTTTCTCTGTCGTTTTTTTATTTTTTTTTTTTCGTCTTTCGCACTTCTGTTTCCTTTTCTTTCCTCTTTATTTCAACAGAAAAAAGAAAAGAAAAAGAAGGCAAAGAAGAGAGACAGATACACACACACACACACACACACACACACACACACACGAGAGAGAGAGAGAGGGGGGGAGGATGGTAAGAGTATTGTCCTACTGACCTATTCTGACGTGGGAGGGGAACTGATAGGCGAGCACTGCTGACGTTGTGCCTGCAGGCTTGAGGAGGGTGGAGGGGTTCAGGTGGTACACAGATAATGACGACATTTCTGTGTCGAGCTGAGCTATGTCTCTTTCCCGTGTTCCTCTCCGAAAGGCCCTAGCAGTGCAGTTTTTATTGTTATCAATTGTCTACAGTCTGTGAGTGTGACTGTCTTCTGTCTGTCTGTATTTTGTTTGTTTGTTCGTCTGTTGTCTGTCTGTCTGTCTGTCTGGAGGAAGGTGGCAGAATGGTTAAGATGCTCATCTGCCAATACAGAGAGTCCCAACTTTTACTGGACAGTCAAACTGAGCGGCTTGTCATTCAGATAAGACGATAAACCGAGGTCCCGCGTGCAGCACGCACTTGACGCACTGAGAAAAGAACCCTTGGTAACGAAAGTGTCTTTTGGCAAACTCCTGTTGAAGAAACCCGCTATGATGCATACACTCAAGGCCTGACTAAGCGCCTTGGGTTGTGCTGGTAGTTAGGCATCCGCCCGCGCAGACGTGGTGTAGCGTGTATGGTTTTATCCGAACACAGTGACACCTTGAGAAACTGAAACTGAAACTGCCTGTCTGTCTGTTTCGATCGCGCGTGAACACAACCATACTACCATCGGGGCAGTGAATTCCTGTCCACCGTGTTTAGGGCTCGGCACTGGAGGCGGGACACAGTTCTCTCCTCCCGGCTGAACCAGTTGGGGTGCTCAGTGACACCTGGGCGGAGTGGGGAAGATCCGACTGAAGTGCCTCAGTCACAGACATAGCACCGTGCCGAAACGGGCGATCGAAGCCTGACCGCTGGATGAGAGTTCCAACGCCTTGCCGATTCCGCCACGACGCATCCTATGCGTATGAACACGAACACACCCACACACGCACACACACACACACACACACACACACACACACACGGGCGCACACACACACACACACATGAACACATGAGAGAGAGAGAGCGACAGACAGACAGACAGACAGACAGCGAGAGAGACAGAGAGAGGGTGGGGCGAGATAGAACTCAGAACTCAAAATTTATTTTTAATTTATTTATTTATTTATTTATCTATTTATTCAACTTTTTCAAAGATTGAGATTTTAGTCATGGCCTATTCTTCCGATTAACCCTTGCTAATTTATTCTGGAGAGAGACAGAGAGTGAGACAGATACAGAGTGAGATACAGACATATAAATATAGACAGACAGACAGAGCGAGAGAGACACAGAGAGGGCGAGAAATAATTCTGAACTGAAAACTTCAAGGATTAGTCCATGTTAATTTACAAGAGAGAGAGAGAGACAGAGACACAGAGCGACATAGAGAGCGACAGAGACAGTGTGAGCATGCGTGTGCCATGGATGAAAAGAGGTGCAGAAACGAGCCATGCAGTCATGCACCTGTAATCCCGCGTTAATACCTCAGCATCAAGTCAGTCTCCCGCAGTCAACAAGTTCAGGACGGGAACTTTGAACTTCAAAAAGCCTGACCTTTGAACTTTACACCCTGGCTTTCAGCCAGTCAGCAAGTTGAAGGCGTGACCTTTGAACGTAAGGACATGGGGTCTGGTGCCTTTTCTTCCTCGTTCTCCTCCCAAAACAGCAGACTGAGTAGAATAACGTCTGGGGATGCTTACTAGACAAATTCTCAAATTCATCTGTGTATGTATCTCTCTGTCTCTGTCTCTCCCCGTATGTTGAAAGCAAAAGGCAGTGTGCAGTTGTGTTCACTCTTGGGTGTGATGAGGGGGAGGGGGAGGGGTGGGGGATTGCGAGGATGTGGGCGTGGAGGTTGTACGTCATAACGTTTTGATCCTTCTGCTGCTGGATTCAAACAAGGCTGTGTGTTACCCCCCTTGCTTTTTTCTGTCCGAAGTTGGTGATGAGTATATTCAAAATGGCTATTAAATTTTCTGTTTTTTGCCTGGCGAACAGGATATGTTATACATCAGTGCTGTTGTTTGCAAACAATAAAAATTCTTGCTGTCATCGTCAGCGGCCGGTTTAAAAGGCCATTTAGATATCATTGAAAGAAGCATCACAATCTCTGGGAATAAACATGAATTTAAATGAAAACGAAAATAGTGGTTTGTAGAAATATAGTCCTCTGTCTGAAGCAGGAAAGTTGTACCATGACAGTGAAGAGTTTGAACTGGTTAAAGAAATAGATATCTGGAGAGTTTATGTTGTCTGTGATGTTATCTTTAGTTTCTGTGCCAAACGAGTTTGCTGGCAGGGCAAAGTGGAGTGTAGCAGAAATAATGTGTATGGTCGGTATGAGCAAAACCGTGTTTTATCTTTAAACTATTAACTCTTTGATGCACAGATGTCTGTGTGCATGTGAGTTATTGGGAACCATGCGTTTCAAAGCAGTTGAGTCAGTCGATATATCTTCGAGAAAGTGGGCAGGTGCGGTTAAACGATGCTTGGACACTGATGGAGTTTTCGGGGTGTGTGTAATGCCACTGAACTGGCGCAGAGTTCTCTGAGTTCATTTCTTTTTCTGTCTGCCTGCCTGTGTCTGTCTGTCCCCCCCCCCTCCCCAGCCCGCCCCCCCCCTCTTTCCCTCGCTCTGTATATGTGTGTCTTCTCATCTTATTCGCTGTCATTGTTGTTGCAGTTGATCTCTCTTTCTCTCTCTCTGTTTCTCTCTCTGTCTGTCTATCTGCCTGTCCCTCTCTCTCTCTTTCTCTCAGTATGTGTGTGTCTTCTCAACTATTCATTGTTGTCGTCGTCGTTGTACTACTTCTTCTCTCCTCCTCAGTCTTTTTCTATACTAGTTCTTCTTCTTGTGCTGCTGTTTCTTTTTCTTCATTTTCTCTTTCTCCTCATGTTTCTCCTTCTCTCTGGTTACTTTAATGGTAAACGTTACATTGAATGTCTTTTTAAATGATTTGACATTAACTGCGCGCGCGCGCGCGCGCGTGTGTGTGTGTGTGTGTGTGCACGTGTGTGTGCACGTGTGTGTGCACGCGTGTGTGTTTGTAAGTGGGTCTGTTAGGCTGCGTTCTGTGTCTGTGGCTCTACATAATTGTTACAAGCCACAGGGCTTGAACGTCTTTGGAGCAATTGGCAACCGCCCCCCCCCCCCCATCGCCCCCCCCCCCTCCCCCACACCCTCACGGGAGCAAACAACAATCGTGTTTGCACTGGTGCACTTTGAAAGTGCACTGGCAGGCCCACACAGTGGCCAATTGTCAATTGCTCCCGTGAAATGCCAATTGCCGGTTCGGCTCAGGGCGTTTGGCCCAAGTCGCGCCACTCTCTCTTTCTCTGTGTGTGTCTCTCTCTCATCTGCTCCTCAACATACACCTACCTACCCGCTTTCTCGCTGGCGTACGCGCGCGCACAGACACACACACACACACACACACACACAAACACACACAGGGTGCACACAGAAGAGACAGAAGGGGCACACACAATGGAGACAGTATGGAGATGAAAAAACAACAACCCAAAAACAAACCACACACACACACACACACAAAACAACAAAAACCAATAGAAATCACAACAAATATCCACCAAACACAATGCATTCTCCCCCCCCCCCCCCCCCCCCCCCCCGCTTAAAGCGACAGAGAAGCACACGAAAACAAACGTAGGTAAACAACTTCCAGCTAGAATAAAAACACAAACATTAAACCCAGTATCACATCCTGGAATGCTGGATAAGTGTGTGTGCTTGTGTGTGTGTGTGTGTGTGTGTGTGTGTGGAGAGGGGTGAATGGGAAGATGACAACGAAGGTTGCCTTTCAACCATCACCATCTATGTAACTCACTCGACTGCGTCAAACACCTTTATAACGTCATACTGCAAGTGTTTGACTTGATGCAGTCCATCATTTGCAATGGATGTGGAGAATCCGAACTCCCTCTCTAAAAATGAGTTGTTGTTTTTTTCATACGTCTCTCTTAAGGCTTTTCTCACGAGTCTATACTAAGGCTTTACTTCTTAAGGCTTTTCTCACGAGTCTCTACAAAGGCTTTTCTCACGAGTCTCTACAAAGGTTTTTCTCACGAGTCTCTACAAAGGCTTTTCTCACGAGTCTCTACTAAGGCTTTACTTCTTAAGGCTTTTCTCACGAGTCTCTACAAAGGTTTTTTCTAGTCTCTACTAAGGCTTTTCTCACGAGTCTCTACTAAGGCTTTTCTCACGAGTCTCTACAAAGGCTTTTCTCACGAGTCTCTACTAAGGCTTTTCTCACGAGTCTCTACTAAGGCTTTTCTCACGAGTCTCTACTAAGGCTTTTCTCACGAGTCTCTACTAAGGCTTCCCTCTGTCCCTCCCTCACTTCCTGTCTCCCTCTATCTCTTTGTAATAGATGTAGATTAGCAAGGACAGATTTGAAGAATAAGCAATGCCTAAAATCTTAATCCTTGAATAAAAACGTTTTGAGTTCTGAGTTCTTTCTCTGTCTCTGTCTCTTTGCCTGTCTGTCTATCTTTCTATTATTTCTCCTTTCTACTTCTGTCTTCCCATCTCTGTCTTTCTGGCTCTCTCTCCCTTCTCTTCGCTCTTTATCTGACTCTCTCTAGCCATCTCTCTCTGTCTCTGTGTGTGTGTCTCTCTCTGTCTGTCGGTCTCTCTCTCTTTTGCTCTCCGTCTCCCTTCCCTTGGCGCTCTGTCTTTCTGTCTCTGTCCACAATTTTTCCACTCCAGCACGGAACGAGCACACACACACAAAAGGCGTGGACGTTCTCTTCGCCAGTCGAGAGAAGAAGAAATGTGGATATGGCCATCTGTTTCTCCCCTTCTCTCTTTCTCCCCCCTTCTCTCTCTCCCTTTCTCTCCCCCCACTCACTCTCTCCCTCTCTCTCCACCCCTCCTCTCTCTCTCCCCCTCTCTCTCTATCTCCTCTTGTCTCTCAAAGCAAAGTGCACGTATGTGTATCGGGAGACTGGGGTGGTGGGGGTGGGGATGGGGTGGTTATGAGGACAACAGTAGTCTCGCAGATCCTTGTTTGCGCGCGCGCGCGCGCCTGCGTGCGTGTGTGTGTGTGTGTGTGTGTGTGTGTGTGGTGTGTGTGTGTGTGTGTGTGTGTGCGTGCGTGCGTGCGTGCGTGCGTGCGTGTGTGTGTGTGCGTGCGTGCGTGCGTGCGTGCGTGCGTGCGTGCATGTGTGTGTGTGGGCGCGTGCGTGCATGTGTGTGTGCTTGTGCGTGTGCGTGTGCGTGCGTGTGTGTGTGTGTGTGTGTGTGTGTGTTTGGCATGAACTCAATCCACGTGGACATGAATCATCCATATACGAACACATGACTCAATTGCAACCTCACATCTCCAACCTTTTTTTTTCCTTTCCCTGAGCTTGAAACTTCCCTCCGAGCTGCCACCCCCCTTACCGTCCCTTTACACACACCTCCCCTCCCCCCCCCCCCCCCCCCCACTCCTCCCCTCCCTTTTAAATGGCACGAGGAGGGGCAGAACATATCCGACATTTCCTCACATACATATGTAAGGTGTTCCACGTCCAGTGAGGAACCCCCCTAGACGTAACGTGGTCCTGTAAGAAGCCAATTACTGGACAGGCCTGTCTGCACGATTTTTGTTTTTGCGTGTTCTGCGTTTGTGTGTGACGTGGGGAAACGGGAGATGGGGGGGTGGGGGGGTAGTTGAGAGGTGGAAAAGGGAGTTGGGGGGGGGGGGGGTTAGGGGCTTTGGGATCCTGGGAGACAGGGGAGTGGTGGGGGTAGAGGGGTGGGGGGAAGGGAGGGAGGCGGGGGGGATTGGGGATCCCAGATGCTGCAACTTTCTCTTCCTGTTCTCCTCCCTGTTTTACTTACCCTGTCTCTCTCTCTGTCCCCCGTGTGTGTGTCAACAGCACTGTCTCTCTCTCTCTATCCCCCGTGTGTGTGTCAACAGCACTGTCTGTCTGTCTCTCTATCCCCCGTGTGTGTGTCAACAGCACTGTCTCTCTCTCTATCCCCCGTGTGTGTGTCAACAGCACTGTCTGTCTCTCTCTCTATCCCCCGTGTGTGTGTCAACAGCACTGTCTGTCTCTCTCTCTATCCCCCGTGTGTGTGTCAACAGCACTGTCTGTCTCTCTCTCTATCCCCCGTGTGTGTGTCAACAGCACTGTCTGTCTGTCTCTCTATCCCCCGTGTGTGTGTCAACAGCACTGTCTGTCTCTCTCTATCCCCCGTGTGTGTGTCAACAGCACTGTCTGTCTGTCTCTCTATCCCCCGTGTGTGTGTCAACAGCACTGTCTGTCTCTCTCTCTATCCCCCGTGTGTGTGTCAACAGCACTGTCTGTCTCTCTCTCTATCCCCCGTGTGTGTGTCAACAGCACTTTCTCTCTCTCTATCCCCCGTGTGTGTGTCAACAGCACTGTCTGTCTGTCTCTCTATCCCCCGTGTGTGTGTCAACAGCACTTTCTGTCTGTCTCTCTCTATCCCCCGTGTGTGTGTCAACAGCACTTTCTCTCTCTCTATCCCCCGTGTGTGTGTCAACAGCACTGTCTGTCTTTCTCTCTATCCCCCGTGTGTGTGTCAACAGCACTGTCTGTCTTTCTCTCTATCCCCCGTGTGTGTGTCAACAGCACTGTCTCTCTCTCTATCCCCCGTGTGTGTGTCAACAGCACTGTCTGTCTGTCTCTCTATCCCCCGTGTGTGTGTCAACAGCACTGTCTGTCTGTCTCTCTATCCCCCGTGTGTGTGTCAACAGCACTTTCTGTCTGTCTCTCTATCCCCCGTGTGTGTGTCAACAGCACTTTCTCTCTCTCTATCCCCCGTGTGTGTGTCAACAGCACTGTCTGTCTCTCTCTCTATCCCCCGTGTGTGTGTCAACAGCACTTTCTGTCTGTCTCTCTCTGTCCCCCGTGTGTGTGTCAACAGCACTTTCTGTCTGTCTCTCTCTCTCTATCCCCCGTGTGTGTGTCAACAGCACTGTCTGTCTGTCTCTCTATCCCCCGTGTGTGTGTCAACAGCACTTTCTGTCTGTCTGTCTCTCTATCCCCCGTGTGTGTCAACAGCACTTTCTGTCTGTCTCTCTATCCCCCGTGTGTGTGTCAACAGCACTTTCTGTCTGTCTGTCTCTCTATCCCCCGTGTGTGTGTCAACAGCACTTTCTGTCTGTCTCTCTCTCTATCCCCCGTGTGTGTCAACAGCACTTTCTGTCTGTCTCTCTATCCCCCGTGTGTGTGTCAACAGCACTTTCTGTCTGTCTCTCTCTCTATCCCCCGTGTGTGTCAACAGCACTTTCTGTCTGTCTCTCTCTCTATCCCCCGTGTGTGTGTCAACAGCACTGTCTGTCTCTCTCTATCCCCCGTGTGTGTGTCAACAGCACTTTCTGTCTGTCTCTCTCTCTATCCCCCGTGTGTGTGTCAACAGCACTGTCTGTCTCTCTCTCTATCCCCCGTGTGTGTGTCAACAGCACTTTCTGTCTCTCTCTCTATCCCCCGTGTGTGTGTCAACAGCACTTTGTCTCTCTCTCTATCCCCCGTGTGTGTGTCAACAGCACTTTCTGTCTGTCTCTCTCTCTATCCCCCGTGTGTGTGTCAACAGCACTGTCTGTCTCTCTATCCCCCGTGTGTGTGTCAACAGCACTGTCTGTCTCTCTCTATCCCCCGTGTGTGTGTCAACAGCACTTTCTGTCTCTCTCTCTCTCTCTGCCTTTTTATGTTTCTCTGTCTCTCTGTCTCCATCCCCCCCCCTCTCTCTCCTTGCCATTGTCTATCACCCTCTGTGTGTGTGTGTGTGTGTGTGTGTTTGTCTCTTTGGCTCTCTCTGTGTTTGTATATATATATATATATATATATATATATATATATATATATATATATATAATCTCCCCCCTCTTTGTATAGAAATAACAACACTCCACTAATTCAATTTTTGTTACAAAATGAAGACAGGTGTGTAATAAGAGATGTCGCTATGTTTATTTTCTATGCTTTTCGTTCCAGAGAGGAACTGATGTGAAGTTTAATTTAGAATGTTAAAATCAAATTTCGTGACAGAGCAATTAGGTTTAAGTTCCGTTGAATCTGGCTTTTCCCTCATTTTGTCAAATGGTTATCTTTATGTGTACGTGTTCTGATGTGGACAGGCTGGTGGCCTTCGCATTAAACTTCCTGCGTCCTGCGTTCTCCCCCTCTTTGTCTCCCTCTCTCTCTCACTGTCTGTCTGTCTCCCTCTCTCTCTCACTGTCTGTCTGTCTGTCTGTCTGTCTCTCTCTCTCTCTCGCTCGCTCGCTTGCTTGTTCTAATGTTTTGATAAGCAATGGAAATATGGTGGAATATTCATCCATGTGATAAGGACCTCATGGCAAATGACGTTAAAGTGTCAAGTCTCTCTGTGTGCCTGTCTCTGTCTGTCTGTCTGTCTGTTTGTCTCTCTCTCTCTCTCACTGAAACACTCCAACAAGAGCTTTTCAACTAATGAAATTAAACATTTCAGTGTTTCAGTGTTTCTCTCTCACACACACTCCCTCCCTTTTCCTGCCCCAGTGCACACACACACATATATATAATCTCTCTCTCTCTCTCTCTCTCTGTCTCTCTCTCTCTCTCTCTCTCTGTGTGTGTGTGTGTGTGTGTGTGTGTGTGTGTGTGTGTGTACATATGTGTGGTACATATTGATTCCATGATTTCGTGTGTGTGAATATCGCTTTAAAAATGTGGCAAACGCGTCCTTCAACACAAGACCCTTTTGCTTAAAGGAAGGAAATAAAAGAGAGGACATAGAGGAGCCGGTACTCAAACACTATAAATACCTCAGTCTCTTTCAGCTGTGTGCGCGACCGGCGCAACAGCCCAGTGGTTAAAGCGTTAAACTTTCAATCTAAGGATCACGGGTTCGAACCTCGGTAACGGCCCCTGGTGGGTAAAGGGTGGAGATTTTTTCCGATCTCCCAGGTCAACATATGTACAGACCTGCTTGTGCCTGAACCCCTTTCGTGTGTATACGCAAGCAGAAGATCACATTCGCGCGTTAAAGATCCTGTATTCAATGTCGGCTCACTCCCGAAAACGGAGTATGGCTGCCTACATGGCGGGGTGGAAACGGTCCTACACGTAAAAGCCCACACGTGTGCATAGGAGTGAAGGTGGGAGTTGCAGCCCACGAAGGAGGAAGAAGTTGTGTGTTTGTTCTCCATGTGTCTTTCTTCACAGTGTGCATTCTGTTGCAATGTCCCCTGCTCTGCCTGTGACAATGATGCCTTTGAGGCCTGTGTGTGTGTGTGTGTGTGTGTGTGTGTGTGTGTGTGTGTGTGTGTGTTAACGTGTGTGAGTGGTTGGGTGTGTATGTGTGTGAATGTGTATGAGTGGTTGGGTGTGAATGTGTGTGTGTGTGTGTGTGTGTGTGTGTGTGTGTGTGTGTGTGTGTGTGTGCATGCGTGCGTTTGTGTGTGTAGGAAAAGAAAATTCATACAAACCAAACATCTGGAAAACGGGAGGGTTGGGGGTTTGGGGGGGAGGGGGGGGGGGTACTAAAGATTTAAACTGTTTCGTGAGTTGTCACAGTTAATTGAAACCGAAACTGAAACCGGATCCGAACCCAGGATCCACACACCGAGTCCCTAACCCACACGGCACGTGGGCTTTCGTCGACTGGTCCCAAATGGCTGCTCCGTCCTTATGTTTGAGTAAATCCAACACATCCTCTGTTGAAAACACGCAGTGAAGATTAATGACCAAAGCTCTAAAAATATCGGCACCAACAGACAAACAGACGTGACACTTTATCTTGTCCAATGTAATCCGAACAGCCGTCACTACCTTTATGTGGAATAACAACAGAATCAACAACACAGTGACGGGCGCATCAGCCGAATGGTTTAAGCGATGGGCTTTCAATCGGAGGTTCCTAGGTTCAAGTCCCGGTCTGTGGCGCGTGTTAGCTTGTGAATGTCTTGTTTCTCCCGGTTCGATGGATGCGCAAAATTGATAGTAGTGCCTGAACTTCTTCACACGTGGAGCATCAAATACGCACGTTAAAGATCCCGTGCTGAAGGTCAGCGTTCGGTGGGTCATGGAAACACGAATATACGCAGCATGCACGTGCCTGAAAACAAAGTATGAATGTCGGGTTTAGAACAGTCATCCACGGACAAGCCTTGTAATGCACGCGAGGAAACATGGGAGGTGTAGCCCATAAACGAAATAAGAAAGAAAAACAAAAACAAAAAAAAAAAACCTTCCAAATATGAGCACAAGTTGACTGGATAAACCACAGATGACGAGAAACGAAACATCATTCACGAACGCCGAAAGTTTATCTGTGAAGTCGAGTTTTTGTTTAACTTGAGTGTGTCGAGTTTTTGTTTAAAATAAGAGTGTGTCTAGTTCATTTTTCATTATACGTAAGGACAAGGTCCAGTAATGGCTGTAGCACGCGTGCTGTGTGCTTTCCATCTTCATCCAGGTGGACGAACTTTCGTGTCCGGTAATCCTGGACATCGGAGAACTGCAGACACGGCGTGTCTGTTGGAAACTCTACACCATGACCAGGTCTGTTTCGTCTGGTTGGGGAACATGAACCACCTTGCCCCCGTGTTCTCGTTGGTTTTGAATCACCCATGGTTTAAACCCCGCTCGAGCGAGAAGGCCATATCAGGGCTATGAACCGTGGCTGGAAATAAACACCACAACATTCAGATTCTTCTTTATTATCAGTTATCACAAACCAGCAGATCTGTCCATCTTCCGTGCTACACGTGAGCCATTAGACACACTGTTGTGTAGATGTGGGAACATTTTGTTTGAAATAAATCCACATCCCTTTTCCAACTGAAGCTGCCGGGAATTGAAACCATGGCATGCAAATTACACTGATTATGCTCCTTTTTACATGTGTGTATTTTAAGTGAAAATTGCTGTTACGTCAGCCGTTTAATCGTGTGTGTGTGTGTGTGTGTGTGTGTGTGTGTGTGTGTGTGTGTGTGTGTGTTGGAATGTAACAGTTGTAGTATTGAGAATATGTTACTTCGTGAGTTTTATGCAATGTGTTTTTATAATACTAATGATTCTGTTTTATAATTCTACTACTTTTTATATGCTTTCTTGTTTTACTTTAGGTACTGGATTGGAAAGCGCTTAGAGCTTGCTTATGCTTGAATTATAGCGGTATGTAAAAACAAATTCTAAAAATTATTATTAACCACAGAACGGCCGTGGGTTTCCGAAGCACTAACCACTGAGCCATCTGTACGCAGCACGCCATGTGAGGGGAGGGTCCTGTGTGTGTGTGTGTGTGTGTGTGTGTTGCGCGGAGAGGTGGGGGGGGGGGGGGGGGGGGAGCAGGACAACAAGGAGGGCGAGGTCAGCAGGGGAGGCAAACAACACCCTGCCTGTGTCAACAGCACGTTTATCTCCCTCTTTCATCCCCTTTTTCAGTTTGTGCCAACAGAGTCAACAGATGTGTTGAAGACGTCCTAAGCTTTGGTCTTTATCACGTTCTCAGTCGTCTCCTTCAGACTCCCAACGTCAATGCAAAGGGTCTTTCCGTTGACCACGGCGGTGCATTCAACACGATAATTTTCTTTCTCTCTCTCCCCCCCCCCCCCCTTTCTTTGTCATTTGAATTTCAAGTCAAACGTTCTTGCTCCCTTCGTTAGTTTGCGCATGGGTGTAAGATTTTCTGAGTATACAGAAACTCAGGCTTTCTATGTTGCTGATGTTATCTTCTGGAAACGTGTACGTTTGAACAAGGTGTCCAACAAGGATATGCCTAATCCCTTGTACTCTACTCCGTTTCCGTGCGTGACTGTTAACATTTTATTAATATTTACCGATGACACTACCATAAAGCATTTAAGGGAATCTCGATGAGTCAATATACATATATATATATATATATATATATTATATAAGAAAGAGAGAGAGAGAGAGAGAGAGAGAGAGAGAAGCGGGAAAGAGAGGGAGGGAGGGAGAGAGGGAGAGAGAGGGAGAGAGAGAGAGAGAGAGAGAGGGAGAGAGAAGCGGGAAAGAGGGAGGGAGGGAGAGAGGGAGAAGACAAGTGTGTTTCGGTCATAGGCATACATACATAGTTGGTATTGGGGAGGGGTGTAGAGTATTACGGATTTCAAAATGATTATGTGATAACATTACGTTAAGAACATTAATCATATAAAATAATTTTATACACTTCATCATTTCCCATTTTTTAAAGCAAACTGCATGTCATGCATTCTTAATATCTGATATCGTTGAGAGAGAGAGAGAGAGAGAGAGAGAGAGAGAGAGAGAGAGAGAGAGAGAGAGAGAGAGAGGTATATAAACACAACTGTTGGTGTGATCAAAGCAGCGTTGAACATAGCCACGGTATAATGCAACACAGCACAGCACAGCACAGCACGGCACAGCACATACTTTAAACCTTTATTCATCCGATTGGAAATTGTGTTTGTATTCAAAAGCTCGTCACTCACACTACACAGTCACCCCACCTACAGTCGTGTCTGACATACATAATTATGAACATATCAGAGGTTAAAAAAAGGGAAATGCTGAATTAAAACATGAAAATATTAAAACATAGCAACTTGATTCTCCACACAGTAAAAGAAATTATGACATGTATTAAAAAAAAACAAAAACAAAACAAAAACCCAACCCCGCTCTTTCCAAATATGGGACACCGTGATCAAATTATAATTATGCTATTATGAATTATTCAGTGACAGTTTCTGTATTGAAAAAATATACCACATTCTTGCAAGTCATAAGACAGGTTTGTTCTAATGCTGACATATACTGTTAAGAAATACTGATTTGAAAATAAGAAAACTTATTCCAAATTGTTAAAGCATGTGTCTAATTCATTGCACGTGTGTACATTCTCTCTCTCTCTCTCTCTCTCTCTCTCTCTCTCTCTCTCTCTCTCTCTCTCTCTCTCTCTCTCTCCCTCTCTCTCTCTCCCTCCCTCCCTCCCTCTCGTCTCATACACATCTGTAAACATATCATTCGCTCACAACCAAATATTCCTTACGACTTATATCCCTTCGGGGTAATCAGCACACATAATAGGCTATACGCGTGCGTATACACATGCACACACACGCACGCACACAGACACAAACACACACACTCTCTGTCTGTCTCTGTCTGCCGTCTGCCCTGTCTGATTCTCTCTCTCTCTCTCTCTCTCTCTCTCTCTCTCTCTCTCATGTCCCGAGAAGTCTTTTTCAAAATGTTTTACTCCAAAATCCAGTCTATTCTATTGTACTCAGCAGAGATTTGGGGGCTGCAACGTTTAGATAGCATCGAAAAAATACATTTATTAGCTTGCAAAAGATTTCTCGGTGTTCCCCTCAAAACACCCAATAAACTAGTATACTCAGAATTAGGCAGATACCCATTATATGTTAACTCATACACGAAAGCCGTAAAATATTGGTTCAGATTATTAGAAATGAATTTAGATAGATTACCTAAACAGGCGTATCTTATGCTAGTAAACTTAGATGGGAACGGTAAACGGTGTTGGGTAACAGGAATTAGAAACATTTTCTGTAAAACTGGATTCAGTTATGTGTGGTTGAATCAAGGAGTTGATAATATGCAGATGTATGCAGATGTTTATATTACAGTTCAAACAGAGACTGATTGATATGTATGTGCAAGAATGGTCGGCATCTTTCAGAGATAAGGAAAGATACGCTTTATATTCATCCATGCAAGATGGTTTCAGAACTGGACCCTGTTTTGTACATTTGGATATTTATTGCCTCAGAGTCGCTTTGACACAAATAAGACTTGTGTCTTGCCGCTAAATAAGAACTATGAGAGATACTCTGAAAATCCGGTTGCAAGGTTTTGCCCATTTTGTAAAGGTGTGAATGAGGATGAATATCATTTTATATATGCATGCCCTTTGTATGTCGATCTTAGAAAAAAGTTTCTTGGTTTGTATGTCAATGTTCAGATTAACATTCTGCTGGACGGTGCAGATAAACATCCATCTCGTTCTGTAGCAAAATATATTTTTCATTCAATTAAGCGCAGACAAGAAGCGATAACTAATCAATGAAGAAGAACATTTCTAGATACGTGTGTGATAGTAAATGTCATATGAAAATCCATTTCAGTAAAATGATGACTATTTATACCAATCCTGTACAAAATCGTTGTTGTTACATGCAACTTCAGAGTATAGGATAATTTCTAATATTCATAGGAATGTCAACGGAATGCTATTGTCAGCACGTCTCTCTTCAATGATCTTCAAATCTTCAAATTGGAAGGCCAGCCGTCATTACTGACTATTAATGACCTGTGTGCGCAGAGGCGTAAATACCTAACTAAAACCTAATTAGACCTATCTTTTCCTCCGGAGGGGGTGACAATGAGAAAGAGCATGTATACATACTCTCACCCACCGTCACTCGCAGCGTCCCTCCGGGGGGGAAAAAAAAAGAAAAAAAAAAGGGGGGGGGACTAAACTGTGATCTTGTTCAGCTCCCTCTTGAAAGCTGCCAAGGAGGGAGCCTCTGCTGCTGTTGCAGGCAGGGAGTTCCAGACGGGGATGGTTGATGGGAAAAAACTGTATTTATAAGGGTCAGAGGAGGAGCTAAGATGGACAAATTTGTGTCGATGATTTGATCTTGTTCTGCCGGATCCTTTCTTGAGAAATTTGTCTGGAGGGATGTCTACAATGCCGTTGACCATTTTATACATCAGGGTCAGCCTTTGTCTGTTCCGCCGTGATTCGAGGGATTCCCATCTTAGTTCTTGCAGCATGTGTGTTACGCTGCTGGTCCGCCCGTAGTCACTGTGTACATAACGTGCTGCTCTTCTTTGCACCATTTCAATCTTGTTCTTTTGACCTTCTTTGTACGGGCTCCAGACTGATGAACAATACTCCAGGTGCGGGCGTACAAGAGTTTGGTAGGCATTGGCTTTGGTGGTTTTATTGGATGTTTTTAGATTCCTTTTTAGGAAGCCTACCATGCTATTGGCTTTGTTGGTGACTCTTGTAACATGTTCTTTCCAGTTTAGATCATTTCTTATGTCGACGCCGAGATATTTTGCGCTGTCAACATGCTCGAGGGTGTGTCCTTTTAATTTGTAGTTGTAGCTGATGGGGTTCCTTGATGTTGTACAGGTAAGGACATTACATTTTTCTGGGTGGAATTCCATTCCCCAACGCTGTTCCCAGTCAGACAGGGTGTTGAGGTCTCGTTGGAGCATTTTACAGTCTTGGATTGTCTTGATGGTGGAGTAGACTATACAGTCATCAGCGAACAATCTAATATTGGCCTTGATGTTCTGAGGCAGATCGTTGATGTAAATCAGAAATAGGATGGGGCCTAGAACTGTCCCCTGTGGGACTCCGCTGATGACAGGTGCTGGCTCAGATTTTTCGCCGTCAACTACGACGATTTGGGTGCGGTCAGAAAGGTATGCCTTGATCCAGTCTAACGTCGATCCTCGTATACCATAATGGTCTAGCTTACGGAGGAGGCGTTTGTGGGGGACCTTGTCAAAGGCTTTGGAGAAGTCCAGGATTACCATGTCGGTCTGCTGTCTGTTGTCCTGGTTTTTGGCGATGTCTTGGAACAATGTTAGCAGTTGAGTTTCGCAACTCCTTCTGGCTCTAAACCCATGTTGTGCGTTGTCAAGTATTTCATGTTGGGTCAGATGGCGCATGATGTTGCTTGCTAGGATGTGTTCTTGCATCTTACAGCATATGCTGGTGAGGGAGACCGGTCTGTAGTTAGCAGCAGAGTTACGATTGCCCTTTTTGAAAACTGCTGTCACGTTCGCCATTTTCCAGTCGTCTGGTACACATCCATCTGCCAGTGATTTGGTGAAGATAATAGAGAGCAGGGGCGCGATCTCATCTGCGCACTCTTTCAACACTTTTGCTGGAATCTCATCAGGTCCTGCTGCTTTATATGGGTTGATGTTCTTCAGCAATTTGCGTACCCCTTCCTTGTCGATCGTGATCTCGGCCATTGCAGGGTAGGACACTCCCGATGGTGTTGGGATTTTGCTGCTTTTTTCTCTCGTGAAGACTGACTTGTACTGGTGGTTTAGAATGTTGGCCTTTTCTTTTGGGGATGCAAATAATCTTCCTTGGTCTCGAAGTGGAGATACCCCTGTACTGTCACGTCTGAGAGATTTGATGTAATTCCAGAATCGCTTTTGGTTGCTCCCTTTCAACTGCTCATCATCGCTTTGGGGAGGATCAATGATGTTGTTGATGTAAGTCCAGTATGCATGACGTTGTTCCCGCTGTACTTTGCCCTTCATCTGTAGGTACTGTCGTCTTACTGAGGGGTCAGATGAGGTTTTGCTCTTTCTAAATTTCCGAGCGAGTTTTCTTTTCATTGACTTGATGTGGGGGGTAATCCAGGGTTTATGGCTGGATTTGTTTCGGACAGTTTTTGAGGGGATGTGTTCCTTCACGAGGGAGTGGATTATGGTTTTAAACCTTTCCCAAAGTTCGCAAACGCTAAGCGTGGCTGATGTCTCGATGAAGGAGTCTTGGGCGTCAGACAATTTTTCTTTTATTATGTTGAAGTCTGCTTTTTGGAAATTTGGTACTATTCTGGAGGGATGTTTCGTGTAGTATGGTCGGAGAGATGACTCGATGAAGATTGCTTCATGATCCGACACTCCTGGCACGACTCTTGCATTGTTGATTAGGGTACTGTTGTTTGTTAAGAAAATGTCAGGGGTGGTAGCAGTGTCCTGAGTTATTCTAGTTGGTTCATGGATCATCTGTTCTAGATGCGCGTCAGCCGCTACTTGGAGGAGTTCTTTGCATATTTTGCCATCTTGTGCGTACTTGGGTACCAATCCAGCTTTCCAGTTGATGTCATCTAGATTAAAGTCTCCTCCAATCCAGATGTGTCCATCGGCAGGCAGTTTCTGGAGACAAGTTTCCAAGTCAGTGAAGAGGCCAGATTTGTTGTCAGATTGAGGTCTATAATA
The DNA here is from genome assembly GCF_041734735.1 of Babylonia areolata. Lineage (NCBI taxonomy): Eukaryota > Metazoa > Mollusca > Gastropoda > Neogastropoda > Buccinidae > Babylonia > Babylonia areolata. The sequence goes on along the minus strand of NC_134895.1, from coordinate 2,602,161 downwards.
TGCACAGACATACAGTTTTTTTGCTCCTTTGATGGAGATTTCTACCCAGATCATCTCTTTGGTGGTTTTGATTTGGAGTTTTTCAGGTTGGCAGCTTTGAAGTTTAGATGAGACTAATATAAATACGCCTCCATGAGGATTTTCTGGTCTGTCTCGTCTATAGGCTACAAAGTCAGTTGGAAACATTTCGCTTGATTTGATGGAACTGTCAAGCCAGGACTCTGTGCCTATGATGATGTCAGGGGAATACCAGTCTACTAGCCCTTCTATTAGATGTTTCTTCCCACGGGCCGATTGAAAGTTAGCAACCACTACTCTCACTGGTAAATCTTTCCTCATGGTAGTGTGGGTGGTAGCAGAGGATTTCTGAGATGAGGAGCTCGAGGGTCTTTGACGAGCAGTATTTCTTGGGGAGGACGTTGCATTTGGTGTCGTAAAGCTGAGACTAGAATCACTTGATGGTGAGAAGGGGTCGAAGTGATTTGATATTTCAAACGTTGATGTGTCAAAGAGGGTGGATGCAAAGTTTGGTAGGCCGCATTTACAGCACTCCCAGCTCACGTTATTCAGGGCTCCAAAGACTGCATCCGGCATACGCATACAATGCTGATGATACCAGGTGTCACAGGAGTCACAGCAGACGCTAGGGGCCTTGGGGTCAAACTTGCATTCCTTTGCACACACTCCGCATCCCAATGCAATGATGCCTATGGCCTGAATGCAATAAAACATTCATTCATTCTCTCTCTCTCTCTCTCTCTCTCTTCTCTCTCTCTCTTCTCTCTCTCTCTCTCTCATTTATCACACACATCCCCAACCATTCGCCCTATCTGATTCCATGTAGCAGAATCGCAGTCGTCTTCAAGCAGTCATCAGGGAGAGAGATAAAACAGACCCTCACCGTGTATTCTCGCTCCCCACATCATCAATAAATCCTACTGCCCCAGATCCCAGACCCCTGCCCTCCTCGTTCTGACCACATGTCTGACCCCTTGGGGAAACCTGTCCATCAGTGAGGGCCACCTGGGCCCTTACAGGCTAGTGTGCTAATATATAGGCCTATTATTGTGCTAGGATAGTTAGTTAGCTTCCAAGGAACTTATTTTTTGATAGTAGAAAAAAAGAAGAAAAAAAGAAAATCGCAGTTTTTTTTTTCGACTTACCGCGAAATCTAGCAGTGGTGACTTTGCATCACAACATGTACGTCATGGCGTGCTTGCGTCATAATAGCTGCGTAATAGGGACCATGGTGACATGTAAATATATTGTCCCTTGAGGAAGGAACGAAAATTTGGAATATGTGACAGATTGATGTGTGCTTATCTTCTCTCTCTCTCTCTCTCTCTTTCTGTGTGTGTAGCAACATCTCGTTGCCCAACGTGTGGCGAAAGCCCGGAAGATGAAAAACATTTCATATGTAACTGCAAAAGATAGATGAACTGCGAAAAAAACTGTACCTTTTTTCAATACAGCTACAGCGCAGAGAAAAGATTTGTTCGGCATACTGATGACAGAAAATGAAAATATGATACTTCCACTTGCAAAATATGTATCTGAGACAATAAATACACGGAAAACGTCCACCATCGGTCCAAATACTCAATCAATTAAAGATTAGTAAGGGTTCTATGAGGAAAAAAGCATAGATAAAAAGGAAGGGTACATTTGGATGGTCTAACTCGACAATGTTATTATAATTATGATGTGTTCGTATTGATGTGATGGGTTTTGATGTTCAGGCATAAAATGATTTATACGTACTTTAGTATGTGTTTGTATCGATATGATGTGTGTCGGTGTTACATGCATAAATATCTATTATATGATTTGTACTTTTTCTGTGTGCTGTCCAAACCTTGGAGACGAACGACTGAAAAAAGGCACATTACCCCCCTGTCACATGTACTTTAAGCTAATGACAAATTGCCAAAGTGTCGAAAATCTCTTATTAGTTTATTTCGTTTAAATATTGCTTTTCCTTTCTGTTCCATTTTGTGTGTTTTGCACCCTTTTGTTCTGATCAGTAATTGCTGTGTCACTAGAGCTTTTCAGCTGATGACATTAAGCAGTTCAGTATTCAGTGTTCTCTCTCTCTCTCTCTCTCTTTCACCAGTCTAATATCATCATCTTAGATGAACAGACTATAAATATATAAACGATCTCTCTCTCTCTCTCTCTCTCTCTCTCTCTCTCACGCCTGTATTTAAATTTCAGGGTTTCCGCTGTTGCTATAAATAAAGATGAAAGAGAGACAGACAGAGAGAGGATGAATGAGAGAGGGAGTGAGTGGGTGGGGGGGTGGGGTGGGGGGATAAAGGGAGTTTAAATTCCCCTCTTTCATCATTGCTCTCTCTTCTCAAACGCCAAAGAAACAGAAGAAAAGAAGGGGCAGGTCTACTGAAGTAGGGGAGGAAGAAGAGAAGGAAGAAGAAGTAGAGGTGGAAAAATAGCACGGAAGAGTCTAAACACAGTCTGGCATTTTCCGGGATGCAAGCGGCCCGTCAGACAAAAGGCCATGTGCGCATGCGCAACACTTAGTGTCGCTGCAGACGCTGTGGATGGTTTACAGTCGCTGATTACCTCAGCTCTGTTACATTGATACCGTGAAGCAATCAAACAGAGGTCTGTTGCCTGGAGGTACGCGTGGGTGTATGTGTTAGTGGTGTGTGTGTGTGTGTGTGTGTGTGTGTGTGTGTGTGTGTGTTAGTGGGTGTGTGTGTGTGTGTGTGTGTGTTAGTGGTGTGTGTGTGTGTGTGTGTGTGTGTGTGTGTGTGTGTGTGTGTGTGTGTGTGTGTTAGTGGTGTGTGTGTGTGTGTGTGTGAGTGGGGTGTGTGTGTGTGTGTGTGTGTGTGTGTGTGTGTGTGTGTGTGTGAGAGAGAGAGAGAGAGAGAGAGAGAGGGTGTGTGTTGTTATGTTTGTGTGTGTGTGTGTGAGTGTGAGAGAGCGTGTGAGTGTGCGTGCGTGTGTGTGTGTGTGTGTGTGTGTGTGTGTGTGTGTGATATAGAGAAAGATAGAGCGTGTGTTTGTCTGTGTCTCTCTGTGGTGTTGTTTTTGTTGTTGTTGTTATGTGTGTCTATAATTATGTTTGTATGTGTCCGTGGCTCCTGGTGCTTTAAGGGTGGTGATTTTTCTGATCTCCAAGGTCCACAGATGTGCAGACCTGTCAGCGCCCGAATTACTCTGGTGTGAGAAAGCAAGCAGATGACGAAGTGAGATCCCATTATTCCATGTCGGTGTTCGGTGGGTTATGGAAAGAACAATAATAATACCCTGCATGCATATCCCCGAATACGGAGCAGGGGTGCATTCATGTTGGGGTAAAAATGATCATACTCCTGAAAGTCCACTCGTGTGTGTGTGTGTGTGGGCGTGTGTGTGGGGGAGGAGGGGGGACGTGTGGGGGGGGGGAGAGAGATTGTGTGTGTGTGTGTGTGTGAGAGAGAGAGAGAGAGAGAGAGAGAGAGAACGTGTGTGTGTGTGTGTTGTTTTATGATGTGTGTGTGTGTGTATGCGTGTGTGTGTGTGCGCGCGCGCGCGTTTGTGTGTGTTCGTGTATGTGTGTGTGGACACAGAAAAAGAAAGCGGGTTGACACTGAATTGTGGGAATTTGTAAATGGATTTCATTTCTGAATACATTACTGGGGGCGCCGTGGCGAAATCGGTTAGGGGTTGGACTTGTGATCCAGTGTCCCCCAGTGATCCCAGTTCGATGCCCCGTTTCGGCATGGTGTTGTGTTCTTGGGAAAGGTACTTTAATCCGATTTTCCTCACTCCGCCCAGGTGTGACTGGGTTCCTGACTTCGGTTGGGGAAGGTCAAAAGAGTGTTCTCCTTCTGTCTGTCAGTCTCTGTCTGCCTCTCTCTTTCTCCGTCTTTCTCTGTCTTTTTCTGATTCTGTCTCGCTCCACCCCTCGCTGTCTTTCTCTCACCCACCATGTCTGCCTCTATGTTTCTAACCTTGACGCTCGCCCTCTGTATCTGTCTCGCTTCCTACTCTAGTCATGCCCCACTTCACTCCCCGCCTCTCTCTGTCTCCCTGTTTATGTCTCTCTGTTTCTCTCTCTCTCCCTCTGGTGAATGGGAAACTAGGTAGGTACCCTTTATATGATGATAGTATGATTAAGGTAATTCGATACTGGTTCAAGCAACAAAAATTGGATCTTACCAGACTGCCTAAACAAGCTTGAAATGAACAAAAGCATAACTATCAGAAACGCAGAAAGCCAGCTTCACAAACACAATTGGGCCAGCACGGTTAAACATTGCTCAGATATATATATATATATATATATATATATATATATAATAGAGAGAGAGAGAGAGAGAGAGAGAGAGAGATTTTCAGATGTTTGGTTGAACGGAGGAGTTGGAAACGAAAACGCATTCATACAAGGTTTTAAACAACGCATAATAGACTGTCACAAAAAAGACTGGTGAAGTTAACTATTTGAAAGTGATAGATACTCTATATATCGCTGTTTTAAGTCATTGTTGCAACCAGAAAAGTACATTTCAGACATAACTATCATTAAGTTTCGTACTGTCTTTGCTATATTTAGGCTGGGCATAAGTGATATAAATTTTCACAAAAGATACACAGTAAGATCAAACTCCTGCCCTTTCTGCAACGCTGAAGAAGACGAACGCCATTTTCTGTTAGTATGTCCAATGTATCAGTTAATCAGGGAAAAATACCTCGTGAAAATTTTCAGAAGCATAAATGAATACACAGACTTAGCGTTACTTTTATAAAAATGAAAACAAGGCTGTGACTCGCTCTGTGGCAATGTTTATTTATTACGCCTTGAAAAAGAGAGAAGAAGAAATGACATGATTATATAACTTTTCAAAAAACCTTACAGTCAGGAAATGTCACGAGCTAAAGATGTTTGTCTACCTTTAGAGTTATGAAATGCTGTGTCCGTGACATTGGTCCCTTCTCCCTTTAGTTTTGTTATTTTGTGTGTCTCAGTTGTATGTGTTTGTATTTGTATTTCTTTTTGTCACAACAGATTTCTCTGTGTGAAATTCGGGCTGCTCTCCCCAGTGAGAGCGCGTCCCTACACTACAGCGCCACCTTTTTTTTTTCCTTTTTTTTCCCCTGCGTGTAGTTTTATGTGTTTTTCCTATTGAAGTGGATTTTTCTACAGAATCTTGCCAGGAACAACCCTTTGTTGTCGTGGGTTCTTTTACGTGCGCTAAGTGCGTGCTGCACACGGGACCTCGGTTTATTGTCTCATCCGAATGACTAGCGTCCAGACCACCACTCAAGGTCTAGTGGAGGGGGAGAAAATATCGGCAGCTGAGCTGTGATTCGAACCTCCTTTGCAGACAGGCCGGTGGCCTCTCTCTCTCTCTCCCTACAGTAGATTAGTAAGGACTAATAATTCTCTCCGTTCCATCCAAGGCCAAGAGAATTAGGTCTGTGATTTATCTCCCCCTTCCCCTCCCAATCTTCCCCTCTTGTTTTCCGGAGCCCGATAGGTTCACGTGTTCACTTACCATCACGGGGAGGATAAGATTAAAGACGTCTTCTCAGGATGTCTGGCCCACTTACACACTTCACGGAGACTGAAAAATCTGCTATGACAGTGGAAGGCGAACATGTGTGTGGGCGAGAAAGGGGAGGTGGAGAGAGCCTCCATTAGATTCCCATGGCCGTGTTAATGTGGGTTAAATTAGTTGACCAAACAGACATCAGGAAGCTTGGGGGAAAAGCAGCGTGGCTGTTATCTATCTCCTTACCTTCCTTGTTAAGTCAATACAATTACTGCCTCTTTCTCTCTCTTTATCTCCCTCCACTGTGTGTGTGTGTGTGTGTGTGTGTGTGTCTGTGTCTGTGTGTATCTATCTTATTATTACAATGCTTATGCCTTTATGTAATATTGTGTTGTGCATGCATGCATATGAGTTCATGTAGTATTGTGTAGTGCATGCTATGACTGAAATGTTTTATTGTGCAGTGTAGACCCTGTTTCAGGGCGCGGACTGATGTAAAAAAAAAAAATTAAAAAAAAAAAAAAGCGAAAATAAAGAATAAATTATTGTCTTGTTTTCTCTCTCTCTCTCTCTCTGTTTCTCTCTTTCACTCTCTGTGTTTCTCTTGTCTGTCTCTGTCTCTCTCTCTTCCACATTCTAATTCTATCTCCCAATTCTCTCTCTACCTACCAATAGGTAGAGGGATGTTAGGGAAGGGGTGTGTGTGTGGGTGGAAGTCATTGGAGGTTGTGTGGGTGGAGGGAGGGAAGGGAAGGGGTGTGGGTGTTGGTTTGGTTAGGGGGGCAGGATAAGGGGCAGTAAAGCCATGCGCTTTTCTTTTTTTTTAAATCACGATGGTAAGTGCAAACTTCTGTTGGTTCCGATCTTGTCCATCTGTCATTGTTATTCTGTCTGTCTCTCTCCTCTCCCCTGCCTCATTACTTTCCCTCTCTCGCAAATCTCCCCCCACCCCACCCCCCCCTCTCTCTCTCCGAGCTGTTAAGTTCCTCTCGTACCTAACATCCCCCTTCTCAGACTCTGAGCTTCTCTCTGGTTCTCTCTGGCAGTTACAGAAGGTAGTGCAGTACCATCAGTCGCGGTCACTATCCACACAGTCAGTCACACTGAGCGAAATGTCACGAGTACTTCACAGTACCCCAGTGACGCAAGCCCCGATTACAAAAACCCTGTTACAGTTACACCGGTGTCTTGTACAGGGGGCTTGCGTCACTTGGAATGTGGGTGGGTGGTGAGAATGAGGTGTTCGGGAAGAGATGGCTGTGTGCTGGGCGGGGGGAAGTCGGGAGGGGAGGGGGGAGTGGTTGAGAGGGGTGTGGTTGTAAGTGGAGGGAGTTTGATTTGATGGGGGGAGGTGGGGGGCGGGGGGGGGGGGGGGGAAGGATAGACAAGAAACGGACTAACGGTGCACATTAAAACCGTCTTTTTGGATCGCGTTTGAGAGTGCGTGTTTCTGTCTGTTCCATTTGTTGTCAGTCTGTCTGTATGTTTGTCTCTCGTTCTCCCTGTCTTTCTCTGTTTCTTCTCTCTGTGTCATCCCCCCCCCCCACCACCACCACCACCTCCCTCTTTCCTCCTTTTCTCTCTCTCCAGAACTGAACGTTGCTCTCTTTCCTGGTCCTCTTCCTGAGACCTCTTCAGTCAACTTCGGACCTCCTCTCTCGTGGTCCTGGTAGCGGCGTGGCCTGACGACAGCTGACCACAGGATAGTACTGTCAGTCACAGTGAGTTGTCAGTCAGACTGGTCAACGAAACGTCACAGTACTTCACTCACAGCTCACATTTATGACAGTCAGTCGTGTTCGACGATGACCATCAGGACAGCAGAGGAAACTGTTGTCTGGGCCCTAATTTGATTATAGTGGACAGTGTCTTGCCCAGGTTACATCCCCACTCTCTCGGCCAAGAGGGTTTTAGGACAGTCGGCGTTAGGATCGTTCACAAAGGCTAACTAGCCCCCCAAGGCTGCAGAACTAAGACCCCTCCACACACACGCACACACGCACACACGCACACACGCACGCACACACACACACACACACACACACACGCACGCACGCACGCACGCACGCACACACACACACACACACACACACACACACACACGCACACACACACACACACACACACACACTCACTCACTCACTCACTCACTCAATCACTCACGCAGCCTCTCCCCCCCTACCCCTCCCCCCCCCACACACACACTCAACACGCTTTGTGTTTCTCTATCTTCTCGTTTGTTCGTGATATAGTTGCCTCTGGAACTGTGTCCCTCTGTGTGCCTTTGTCTCTCTATGTCTGCGTGCTCGCTCGCTCGCGTTTGCTTGCTTGCTTGCTTTTTGTCACAATGATGATATTGCAGACTTTTCTGTGTGAAATTCGGAAGGCAGTTCTCCCTTAGGAGTTCTCGCCTTAGTGCAGTGCCACCTTCCTTGTCCCAGTGCAAGTGTTTTTTCCTTTTACTGTCAAAATATATTTTTTCTGTAAGATTTTGAAAAGGGCAACATAGTTAATTACAGTAATACTAACGTGTTAAATGATTCAGGCAGAAAGTTAGGACGAATTCTAGGCTTCAGAAAACGAATATGAACTAAAGATAAGGAGGAATGTAGGTGAGGTGTGGCAGTGGATGGGGACAAGGACTGACAGAAGGAACAAGGTGAAAGGTGGGGAGGCTGAGTGAGAGACCCCGAAACTGACTGAACACACGAACGAGAAAGAACCAAGTCGCCGTCAGCTGAAGTGACTTGCTTGTCCAGGGTTTGGGCTGACCTTTCATTTTCTTTCTTTCTTTTCTTTTTCTTTCTCTTTCACCCCTCAACGCCAAGTGTGTGTGTGTGTGTGTGTGTGTGTGTGTGTGTGTGTGTGTGTGTGTGTGTGTGTGTGTGTGTGTGTGTGTGTTGTTCAAACAGAGAGGAGAAAGAACTAGGGGAGTAGGTCAGGGCGGGAGAGTGACGAAGGGAGAAAGGGAAAGAAGGAGGAGGAGGAGGAGGAGGAGAGGAGAGAGGAGAGAGAGAGAGAGAGAGAGAGAGAGAGAGAGAGAGAGACGGACATTGTTTTATTGCCATTGACAATACTATCCCTTGGCAAGGGGGACAATGCATAAACAAAAGAATAATGGCGGTTTACATAGAAATTGACAAAAAGCTAAGAGTAAAAAGAAAACCAATGACAAACAACAACAACAAAATCATAGAATACAACATGTTGTTAAGACTAAAAAGGAAAATAAAAAAAGCTGGACCATTCAACTTTCTACAAAATTATTCAGAGTTATAAACTGTGGAACTGGCATCAGGGTAACAGTGTTTTTTTCGATAACTATAAGGCTTCCGAAGATAATTTCTTTTTCCGACAATCTCAAGCTAGGGCGATAAATTTCGCTAGTGATCTTATTCTTACTTCATCATCTATCAAAAGCGGACTGGTAATGTTCATTTTCTCTAAGTTTTCACCGTTGAAAATTAAAGCATTTCGTTCGAATTTCTTCATAATACTCACACATAAACAGGAAATGAGTTTCATCTTCAACTGCAGCACCACACATAGGACAAGGGGACCGTGCGGACGTGTCAGCAGATAACCATTTTGTGTTAGCATTTAGGCCTAAAGTTCAAAGTCTGAACCGAGCCAGGTTTGTTCTGTGCCGTTTATTACTTATTACTTTAATGTATTTTCGGTCTGAAAAATGTTCTTAAAAGAGAGGAACCAATTGTATTTTTCTGACTCTTCCAATGCAGGCATGCCAATCCTGTTTGTACGAATTAATTACTCTGTCTTTAAATTCTGCGAGAAACATTCGATCATTGCCGACACCCTGACACATCCAGACAATGCCAGTGCCAGGTGTGGTTAAAACATACTTTACAAAAAAGAAGCCTAATTTTCTTTCCCAGAATCTAACCGATTTAACATCCTTCTTCAAAGAGAGAAACACTGAAACACTGAAATGTTTAATGTCACAAGCTGAATAGCTCTGGTGACATAGTAGGTGCTAATCAGAACAAAATGGTGCAAAACACATACAAATGGAACAGAAAGAAAAAAAACGAATTGAAACAACATAAACTAATAAGAGATTTGCGACACTTTTGCACTTTGTCATTAGCTTTAAGTACATGTAACAGGGGGGTAATGTGCCTTTTTTTCAGTCGTTCGTCTCCAAGGTTTGGACATTACGTAGAAAACGAAGTACAGATAAATCATATAATAAATATTTACGCATGTAACATCGACACTCATCATATCAATACAAACGCATACTAAAGTACCTACAAATTCTGAAATAATCATTTATGCCTCAACATCAAAACCCATCATATCAATACGAACACATCAAATAATTACAATGTCGAGATTACCATCCAAATGTAGCCCTTCCTTTTTATCTATGCTTTTTTCCCCAAAGAACCCTTACTAATTGATTAATGAGTATTTGGACCGATGATGGACGTTTTCCGTATATTTATTGCCTCAGATGCATATTTTGTAAGTGAAAGTATCATACCTTCATTTTCTGTATCAGTATGCCGAAGAGATCTTTTCTCTGCGCTGAAGCTGTATTGAAAATGGTACAGTTTTTTCGCAGTTCATCGTATCTTTTGCAGTTAAATATAAAATCCTAAGAGAGAGAGAGAGAGAGAGAGAGAGAGAGAGAGAGAAATTATTTTTGCAAAGTATTGAGATAAGCACAAATAACAATTTTTTGTCACCCAGCCCTGAGGTACAAAATTAAGAATGAAAAGCACAAGAAGAAATAGAGAAAACTGAAATAAGAAGAGAGGAACAGAGAGCGGGTGTGCGAGGAGGGGGGGGGGAGGCGAGGGCGAATGCATTACAAAGAGGAGGATGGAGCGAGGAAGATACCTATACAGCCACCACGAAAAGGCTTGTCATCAAGGACCTTCTTCTCAATTATCTTCCAATTCGATGGACCTGCCATAATCATCATCATCACACACACACACACACACACACACACACACACACACACAGAGGGATGGACAGAAACAGGAAGTACATAATACTTTCGTATCTTCAACAAAAAAATTCAGAGAGAGAGAGAGAGAGTGAGGGTGCCAGGTAGAAGGAGCAAGGTAAGAGAGAGAAACAGGCAGACAGTTGATGGAAAGTTGTAAAGCGTTCCTCATCCAGAGAGTGACGTGGGGAAGTTTATTGTTAGGCGTGTTGGTGCTCACACGAACAGACACTTCTTCCGTCCCGTAAATCCGCCATCGGGCCAGTCTGCAAAACCGGAAGTTGTTGCTGTTGCTTGTGCACGTGACTGAGAGATGTGAGAGCGAGGCGGCCAGGACGTGACGTCATTCATCCCGGACGTCTTGCGGCCTGTTCATTGAATGCAGAGGTGTGGTGTTTATCTTCAGGATCACGGTGACAAAGGGCTGCTTGTTGATCAGCGTGTCTTTGGTCGTGTTTACAGCTTCTTCTTCCTCTTCTTGCTTTTTTTCTTTTTTTTTTCTCTCTTTTGTTCTTCTTGTTTCTCTTTTTATTCTTGTTCTTGTTCTTCTTCTCCAGCATGTCTTTTCTTGTGTTTACAAATTCTTCTTCTACTACTATTACTATACTACTACTTCTTTTTCTTCTTCTTCTGCCCCCCCCCCCTCCACCTCTGTGAAGAATCACTGGGGCGCGGCACAGAAGAATTGTTCTCCAGATTCCTACAGGTCTGTACGGGCTGTGTTTCGAAGCACGGGTCTCTGCGAATGGTTTCCCAGTCAGTCTGCATTGTCGTCAGTCCATCCGCAAAATCACAAAAAGGTGACGCAGAATTGCCCATCCCTCTTGTCCTGCGCTCGGCGCTTGTGAACCCACGGCCACTCGTATGCAGTGTACGAGTGGGTTTTTACGTGCATTTTTTTTTCTTTCTCTGAAGCCAATATGTGGGTAGCCTTACTCCCTTTCTGGCGATGTGCATGCTCGATATGTACTTGTTTTCGTATCCCACCGAAGGCTGACGTATTTTACGGGATCCCCGATGTGCGTTTGTGATTTTCTGAATGAAAAGCACATGGAGGGGTTCGGGCACAAGCAGGTTTTCTCATCTGTTGACCTGGGAGGTCGAAACATCCCCACTCTTGATCCACCAGACGCTGTGAGCGGGATTCGAACACATAACTTTAAGATTGAAAGTCTAGCGCTTTAACCACTCAGCCCATCAAAATGGTCGTTCAGTCAGTGTACCTTGTGTCATGTAGGTATGTCAGATACCTCTGGGACTCGATGCTGGGGACACATAAAAAAACACCCATCAAACTTAGTTCTTTCTTCTATCATCCCATCTGTCTGTCCCACAGTTCCTGCATGAACACTGTCACCCGTTTGTCAACGTGATTTTGGTTTTCCGTTACACTTTTGCAGTCGCGCGTGCGCATAGGTGTGTGTGTGTGTGTGTGTGTGTGTGTGTGTGTGTGTGTGTGTGTGTGCTTGCAAACGTGCGTGCGCGCGCGTGTGTGTGTGTGAGTGTGTGTGTGTGTGCTTGCATACGTGCGTGCAAGTGTGTGTGTGTGTGTGTGTGTGGAGGAGGGTGTGTGTGTGTGTGGAAATTCTTCCAATTAAGAAATGTGTATGGCACAGATGGGGTAGAGACAGAGAGAAACGTGACAGTGAGGGAAGGAGAGAGAGAGAGAGAGAGAGAGAGAGAGAGAGAGAGAGAGAGAATTGACATATCACTTTTCGTTGGGCCTAAGGGTTGTACACATAGGTACATGTAAACAAGCGGGTTTTTGAAATAAGTTTAAAGCAGTTATGAGTTGGTTATGATTTGTACGTCTTTTCATATTCAAGCCGTTTCTTTTCCAACAGTTATTCACTCAGATCATTGAATTCAGTTGTGTTTTAAAATACTTGCAAAAGCTAAATCTATTGTTCGCATTTATGCCTTTCCTTTACATTTCTCTTCGTTGATTGCAGAAAACAATTTATCATTCTCTGTTTGAACAGTTTGTTTAAAACATTCTGTAACTTCCATCATTATCAGTTAATCCATACCTCTGAGAAACCTTATTTGGTTTGACACGCTTTAATCCACACGTACTGTGTTGAAAGGGCTTGGCATTAGCAATGCATACGGACATGTTTTCGTTGAGAAGGCCGATAGGTTAGAAGTGGTGTTATCTATAAACATTAATTAGATACCAGTATTAAGATATGCCACCGTCTTCGGTTTTGTGATATTTACATCTTAAGGTTTCTTGTGTGTAAAAAGACGAGCGGATTCAACAATTTAAAAGGAGTTACCACCCATTCCTCCCGGTCTCCTTGCTGACGTCAGTGGAGTGATGGCCTAGAGGTCATACGTCAGCCAGAGAATCTGAGCGCGCTGGTTCCAATCACGCCGATATTTTCTCCCCCTCCACTAGACCTTGAGTGGTGGTCTGGACGCTAGTCATTCGGATGAGACGATAAACCGAAGTCCTGTGTGCAGCATGCACTTCGCGCACGTAAAGGAACACACGGCAACAAAAGGGTTGTTCCTGGCAAAATTCTGTAGAAAAATCCACTTCGATAGGAAAAAAACAAAAACAACAAAAACAACAAAAAACCAAAAACCAAAAAACAACAAACAACAACAAAAAACAAAAAAAATCAAAAGAAACAAAAAAAACAAAACAAAAAATACTGCACGTAGGAAAAAATACAAAAAATGGGTGGCGCTGTAGTGTAGCGACGCGCTCTCCCTGGGGAGAGCAGCCCGAATTTCACACACAGAAATCTGTTGTGATAAAAAGAAATACAAAGACAAATATTGGCATAATGTTTTACATCGAAAAACTTTAAAACAATCAAATTAAAACAAAACCCATTGTTACATTGACGCCTCCAATGCTCTCGACGGTTTGAAAATATTTATCAGTTACGTTTTCTGCTGATTTCAGCTCTTGTGACTACTTCTTCCTAGACAGAACTGAAAGACAGCAAATTAGTAATATGGATAACACCCAAATATAATAATGTTTGGGTCCATTTGTAATGTCTTGTTCTTTTCCTTTCTGATTGTTCTTTCGGTCGGCGAAGGGTTATCCCTTTCTGAAACTGTATTTTCCAAAAATTGATTCCGGTTTTACTGAGTCATTCCATTGGGTGTGTGATCCTGCAGCAATGGTGGACACGAGAGTGCAGTTTCTCAACGAACACAGAAACAAATGAAGATGTAATTTAGACCTGGTAAAAACTGAACGTTCAGTTCGCCTCTTTGGAACATCATGTATCATACAGTATCATCAGGTCACTCCTGAAGGCAGAGAGACAGAGAGAGAGAGACAGACAGAGAGAGAGAGAGAGACAGAGACAGAGAGAGGATTACTACCATCTGTCAAGAGAGCAGCGAGTGATCTTGTTGAGGTTCCGAGCATACCACAACCGACTTGAACACTGAAGCGAGCAGGAAAAACAGGCCGGTGCCTTACCAATCAATCACCCTGCCCCTGTGGTCAAGATCGTGACAGCTGACCATGTGTTTCCAAGCTGCCCTCCCCATCAAGAACAGCGACAGGCGGCGTGGACAGTGGGACATAAATCTATCCAGTTAAATCAAATCAAATAATAAAGTAAATACTGTATTAATCCACATGGAAATAGTTTGTGAATGACATGTTCGTCACACGTATGGGGACATTTTCAAAAAATCCAGTCAAAATAAACCGAAACCCACAATAACTATCGATAGGTTTAAAGCACACACACACACACACACACACACACACACACACACACACACACACACACACACACACACACACACACCTCCCCTCCACCCCCACACCCCCCTCCACACACACACACACACACACACACACAGTTTGTCACCAGATGCGGACTGTGTGACAGAGAAGGAAAAGCAGGAGAAGAAAATCAGTGAACACAGTTAATTGGATGCACCACACAACCTTGCGTTTCACCTGGACTGACAGAGAGGTCTGACAAGGATGCTGCCCGTGTCAGTCAATCACGCTTGCACTGAAAAGGTGCACGCTCTGCAACAAAGGAGACCTTTTAGGTTTGTGGGCGTTCATGACCCTTTCATTTTATTTTAGTTCCTGAGGGGGAGAGAGAGAGAGAGGTGGGACGGGGGTGGGGGCACAGAGAGAAGAAAGACAAAGACAAAGGTAAGGAGATGAGACAGAGAGAGATAGGGAATGAGAGACAGGTATAGGGAGAGAGAGGGAGAGGGAGGGAGAGATAGGGACAGGAAAGGAGAGAGGGAGAAAGAGGGAGAGAGAGACAGGGAGGGAGAGAGAGAGAGAGAGAGGAGGGAGATAGGGACATGAAAGGGGAGAGGGGGAGAAAGAGGGGGAGAGAGAGAGACATGGGGGGAGAGAGGGAGAGGGAGAGAGAGAGGGGGCGGAGGACTTACAAATAAACAGACAGACACAGACATAGGAAGATGCGCTCTATGCATACCACGCCAGGGCGCGTGGGCCGTTCCAGGACTTTTCAAAACAGTTCGCAACGGTGAAAAGAAAAGTCGGGTAGCCCGCTTAACGCCTCAAAGCCGCCAACAAAAAAAGAGGATACGTTTGTGTTGGCCTTTCCTCTGACGCTGTCATGAACTGGGACGTTCGGGTCTTTCCCCAAGCCGTGAATGAAGCTGGCCTCTCCATCCCAAGTCACGCCGAAGGGAATTAACATTACGCACGCGTTTGCACACAATGAGAGTGGTGGGGGAGGGAGAATGAGGGGAAGGGGGGAGGGGGGGGGGCGTAATTTATGCAAGCGTCTTCGCGCAGTGATTAGAGAGCGTGGTTTAGGGCTTGATCTTCTTGAGGCGTGTTGAGGTTGAGTGATGTGTCGTGTGTCAGAAAGGCGGTGGAAAGGTCATTCCCCACGCTACGTCAGGATAGTAACGTAATTAACGGATTACCTTTTACAGAGTCCATTGAAGTCATTTTCTTTAACTGTGCTTTGCTATTTTCTGTCAAAGTCTTTGTCTTCCATTCCACACCTTCCGTCCATGTGCCCTGTTCCTCCCAAGCTGTATGTTTACATATATTTGCTTGTTTTTTTTTTTTTTGTTTTTTTTTATCATTGTCTCCCCCCCCCCGCCCCCCCCGCGCTGATCAAGCATCCGCTTAGCAGATGTGGTGTAGCGTAAATGGATTTGTCCGAACACTGTGACGCCTCCTTGAGTAACTGAACTGAATTGAGTCACAGTAAGTGTGATTGGGATATACAGCGTAACTCTTTCATTCCTGCCTACGCTAACTTTGGCATGAAGTAAACCAAATATCCTCTGCGTACTTTTACTCAGAGACATGATCAGTCCTTATACATCTATCTATTTATCTGTGCTTCAGACAAACACACACAGACGCGCGCGCGCACACACACACACAAACGCACACACACACGGACACGCACACACTCACTCTCTCTCTCACACACACACACACACGCACACACACGTGCGCGCGCATGAACACACACTGATTGCCTATACCTGATGTCAACAGCACTATATAACAGCACTATCACTTTATTGGCCACGCACGCGTTTATTCTATCACGAAACAGGTACACCTTTTAAAAAAAACAAAAACAAAAAAACACAAAAAAACAACAAAACAAAAAAAACGAAAAGGAATTGGAAACAGCAATATCAACAAAATGATCAGATTTAAAACAACCACGAGATAAAAAAAAAAAATAATGACATAGAGAAAAACATTGACAGAATGAAAAGACAAAGGAACACAGACACACAGATACACAGACGCAGACGCGCGCGTGCACACACACACACACACACACACACACACACACACACCACACCACACCACACCACACCACACCACACACAGTGAGAGAGAGACACACAGTGAGAGAGAGACACGGAGAGAAAAGAGCAGGCATTGAAATGTTATCTCGTTTATGAAACGATAAACCTATTCTGTTCAGCACAACACACACACATAACATACACAGATAGATATCTAGCCATCTTGATGTACATAACGCTGTCCTTTTCTTCTGTAATTGGCTGGCTTTATATATATATATATATATAATATACAATCTTTTGATAGGAGGGTGTTTTCTCTTTAATTTTCCATGGTTTTTCAAATATTTTTTTTATTATCTTATAGTGACACCAGTTTGTGTGGTATTGAACATATTTCAAGTGAACAAAAGCAATATGTTTTTATTTTATTTCATTATTATTTTTATATTATAGTAATTTAATAAATTCATTGAAATGAGATATTTCTGTTATCATTTTGCATATATATATATATATATATATATATATATAAGGGGCAAAATGAAGTCTTATTTTTAATCGTTATTTTATTTTTTATCAGAATTGAAATGGGTATCATTTTTTTACAATAATTGTCTCGTTTAAAGAGAGAGGTGTAACGTCTTTGCATCTATATTAGAATCAATTGCTCGTTCCAGCAGCTTCCAAAAGGCTGTCTTTTATTCTGCTTATATATTTGTTTGTTCACTTATTCATTCATTTATTTGTCGTGTGCAGGATGACGTCAGACTGATGACCGCCTGGCAGAGGTGACGTCAGAGAGCCGTGCGCGTGCCGCGGCGCGGGTGACGTCATTGTGACGCAGTGTGTGCGTGCACGTGACGGGAGGGGGAATGACTGAGGCGCGGTGTCACGGCTTGCAGGAGCAGTGTCATTGACAGGCTGGGGTCCCCGATAGCTCATTGGGTGCTGATCCGTAACACAAGTTTGAGAAATTATCCAGGTGTGCGGGTAAGTCGAAGTGATGGCAGTAGTTTGTGTTGTGTTGCGTTACACTGTGCTGTACTGCACTGTACTGTACTGTACTGTATTGAATTGTTTTGTATTGTGTCGTATTGTATTGTACCGTATTGCATCGTATTGTATCATATCGTATCATATTGCATTGCATTGCATTGCATTGAATTGTATTGTATTGCACTGTGTTGTATTGTATTGCACTACTCTCTTGTCACAACCCATTTCTCTGTGTGAAATCCAGGCTGCTGTCCCTGAGGAGACTGCGTCGGCACAGTTCAGTGCCACACATTTTTGTTTTTTGTCTGACTGCCAGTGTATTTGAATCACCAGGGAACACCCCTTTTGTTGCCGTGGGATGTTTTACATGCGCCAAGTGCATGCTGCACATGGGACCACTGTTGAAGATCTAGTTGAGGGGGTAACATTCCGGTCCGTATGATTATGAGAATGGAACCCATATACAGACTGACCTAGTCAGGCCCATTACCACTTGGCCACCACTCAACCGAGGTAGTAGTGGTAGTAGCAGTAGCAGCAGCAGCAGCAGCAGCTGCAGTAGTAGTAGTAGTTCTTGTACTGTATATATATATATATATATATATATATATATATATATATATATATATATATATACCGATAGATAGATATGCGTGCGTGTGTGTGTGTGTGTGTGTGTGTGTGTGTGTGTGGATGAATAGACTAATGAATATATAACAGTTCATGCTCCGAAAGAAACACACTTGCTGAATGTGAGAAAAAAAACCCAACAGACCAGGACATATATCTTCGTAAATTAATAGTGTCAAAGACTTAACACAGACATTTTTTTTTTTTTCAAAACAAAGAATTAAGATGTACTACTTCTTATCTGTCACATAGTGCGAGAGGATGGATCCCCATTTCAGCATGCGCTGCTTGTAGGTGGCGCTTCGTGTTTCGGAAAACAAACTTGCTGGAAATAATCGATGAGAATGATGTCTATATACTGTCACGTGGGGACGTTTCTTCTTCTGGTGATGATGATCATAATGATAATCAGGATGAACGTGTTTGATATTAATGATGAGAATAACCTTGAAAGAAACCATGACGTGCGTTGTTCAGAAGACTGCACGACCTTGGCGAAAAGCCAAATGCGCTGGTCAGGTCTGTGGAATGCTTTGAGGATTATTCTGAGGAACAACGCTGTGAAAGGGGCATTGTGTGCTGCTCTTGGAGGAATGCACGATTCAGCTCCTGAAAGTGAATGTGAGAAGGGAGATTATTCCGACAACTTCATACCCGCACGCATGCTGTCAAGCAAGGACGTCTGCTGATCCCTCAGCTTTAAAAATGAACTGGCCCTACAAATAACTCAGGAAAACACAAAGCTACCAGGAAATATTCAACTACTACTGATGGTATTTCCCGATGATTGTTCAACTTATCATACGCAGCTTTTGGTTTATGAAAGCAGTAAATGCGTATAAAATGGATGCCGGGTGACGTTTTAAGAACAAATAAATTGTTGAAATCTTTCGACACTGTCCTAATCTGGAAAGGACTTAATTCTTAAAACGCGACCACTGTTAATCTATGGTGAACTAAAATAATCTATGGTATTTTAAATGAATACGTATTTGAATTAAAAAACAAAACAAAAACCAACAACAGCAACAAACAAACAAACAAACAACAACAACAACAAAAAACAAAACAAAACAACAACAACAACAATTAAAAACAAAACAAAAACCAACAACAGCAACAAACAAACAAACAAACAACAACAACAACAAAAAACAAAACAAAACAACAACCACCACCACCACCAACAACAAAACAAAAACAAAACACCCCCACACAACTACTACAACGTAATAAAACGGTTCATGATTGTGTCATTTACAAGAGTCAGTTCAAACGTTTCACTGCGAAAGTAGAATGCATTCGTTATAATAACCATGTAAAATTCAGTGACTCCTGAGCAAACTGTGCCAATTGGACCATGATCAAACGATGCACAGAGGTTTATGATACTGATGTTACAACATCAAACATGAAGGTATAACTAGGTTTCATGTAAAATGGAATGCGTTCACGTGTTGTGTTGTCGTATGTACGTGTGTGTGTTACGGCTAAGAAGCCGTTTATTTCAGATTTTAATCTTTGCTTCTTGTGTTAATACAGACAAAACTGGCACACATGATATAGATACACACATACTGTTTTCTCTCAACGGGGCTATATTTATTGGTTGCAATTAATGGCACAGATCTAACTTGTCACGACTCACTTCTTGTTTTGATCTTGCCGTTGTTGTTCTTCTTCTCCTTCTTCTTCTTCTCCTCCTCTTCTCCTCCTTCTCCTCCTCATCCCATAATAACCAGAGATGAGGAATTTTTTCCCCCGTAAATTTACGGAAATCAGTAAGTCTGAGAGCCCCAACGAGCCAGTTGCATTGCTTGGTTCTAACTTTTTTGACAGTTGAACGTGACTAAATGCCTACGTTGACCGAACAACGCCATTGGTCAGTTCCATACTACACACAGTTAGTAGCGGGTTACGACCACACTGGGCTCGTCCGTCCAAGCAATGCAGCTGACTCCAGGGGTCTGTCACGAGATTCGTGCAAATCCATTGAGAAAAGCAGGGGTATGATATGTATGTGTGAAAGGTTCGTTTTCGGTTGATCGGACTCTCGCGTCGATCCGAATTCCCAAACGGTTTGGATTCTTACTTGATTCAAAATGCGGCGAAGTGTGTGCGTGCGAGAATCTATTTAAAAACGCCAACCAGCGCCATATTTTTCTGCAGGTTGCGCGCATGGATCTGCATCTGAATTAAACACACTTCTACACGAAAAAGCTCTTTTGTCCGTAATCCTCGTTCAAGGACCCATGATAAAGAGGCTTTGAGAAGAGAGCACCTTATTCGAACACATGTTTCGTAACCGTGGCGCTTGACTAAGTCAAGTCTGCAGTTGTCAAAATGCCATCCGAACAGGCGATTTCTCCGTGGCACGTGTTGAGACCACTGTGAAAAACAAACGGCACATGCACACACACGCGCACACACAGACACACACACACACGCACACACGCACACAACGTTGACGGTGTTTGAAGACACGTCCCTTCGGTGTATCCACGAGTTCTTGATATTTCGAGGCACAGTAGATGTTTGAAGCAACCACGTATATATGTTCCGTCATGTACCCAGACAAATAGTATTAAAAACAAATTTTACCTGATTTTTCATGGCCCGGCATATAGAGCATATTCGCTGAATATTTGAAATATCCTGAAAAGCTGTTGCGCAACAACAGTCTGGAAGCAATATTATCAACTGAAAATAAAGAAGATTTAGCAGATGCTGAAGTGCGAACACGTTGATTTGGGTCCGTGCATATGTATACGTATGTGTGCGATGTGTGCACGAACACTTACACACTTCAATCACACAAAGGTCGAGTGTTTTATTTGTTCATTTGTTTGTTGTTTGTTCTTTTCTTCTTGTGAGGAAGGTGGCAGAATGGTTAAGACGTTTATTTGCCAGCAGAGTGTCCGTGAGGGTCTGGGTTCCATTCCTGGTCTCGCCTGTTCTCCCGGCAAGTTGGACTGGAAAATCAGACTGAGCGTCGAGCCGTTCGGATGACACACGTTTAACTCACTCAGTACGGCCAGTCCTCTCTTCTCCTCTACACAGACCCCTCGGATGTCCTGTGGGTGTCTGAATGACCCAACCTTTAGCTTCCGTCGTCAGAATTGTGGTATTCTTTGTCAACATTCACCTCTTCAGTATAAGAGCCTTCCGCTTGCAATATTTTGATGATGGTAGTTGGGGTGAAACGCTGTTAACGTCGTCTCTTTCGCCGTTCGTATGGAGAGAGTTAAACGAAGTCTTGTGAGCTGCACGCATTTGGTGCACTGAAAAAGAACCCACGGCAACCAGAGTGTTGTCATTTGACAAAATTGTGTCGAAGAAATCCACTCTGATAGGTAGAAAAGAAAAAAAAAACCAAACCCCCCCATAAAAACAAGCGTCTTGGATGGTGCTGCTAACACGCATCTTCCTCGCAGATGTAGTGTTGCGTATATGGATTTGTCTGATGCCTCTTTGAGAAACTGAGACTGAAACTTTCTTTTAAGACTTGGGAGGGGGTGGGGGTAAGGGAGGGGGTGGGGGGAGATAGGAGGGGAATGCGTTTTGTTTGGTGAATATTAGTTATGATTTTTATCTATTTATTCAGTTATTTTCGCCATACTGTCTCCATTTTTTGTGCGCATCCCCTCCCATCATTTTCAGCATCGAAGAATTAGTGAAAGGAAAGGGGAAAAATATTACAGTATTGTGTTTTGCAACATACATTGCAGAAACTAGCAGTCGTTTTAAAAACAACAACAACGCCACTGTGTAACCTTTACATGGAGTGTGCCTTTTGGGACGACCCGTGCATTGGTGCTCCATTAGTCACTGCCATGTGCAATCTGGAAATAGTCTGTCTTTGTCTCTGTGTGTTGTGCGTGCGTGCCTACGCGCGTGTGAGTGTGTGTGCGTGTGTCTGTATGTGTGTGCGCGAGCTCAAGCGTATGTGCTTGCGTGCATGTGAGCACATGCTATGTGTGTGTGTGTGTATTTTGTGTGTGTGTGTGTGTGTGTGTGTGTGCGCGCGCATATGAGCACATGTGTGTGCACTGTATGAGTGTATGTGTGCGTGTGTGAGGTTATATGAGTGCATGTGTGTGCGTGCGTACGTTGTGTGTGTGTGTGTGTGTGTGTGTGTGTGTGTGTGTGTGTGTGTGGTGCGTGCGTGCGTGCGTGCGTGCGTGCGTGCGACGGGGCGTCATTGTGTTTGTTTGAACCTGCCTACGCGCGCGCACGCTTGTGTGTGTGTGTGTGTGTGTGTGTGTGCGCGCGCGCGCGCGTATGGGTGCGTGGGTGAGTGGGTGGGTGCCTGAATGCATGCGCGGGTGTGACAGAATGTTGATAAAAGCATGGTCTGCTGTTTGCTCCACAGGATATTGGGTTAGCTGGCCTCGGCTTCTGTTACCAGATTTTGTGCCGCTTTGTATTGTAAAGGTGGTTGTTGTTTTTTCAGAGGTGGAACTCTTTGCCAAAAGTGCCCTTGCCAATGGCGATAAAATTCTGTGTCAGTGTCACACTTTCTCCCCCCTCTCTCTCTGTCTCTCGAGCTGTCTGTCTGTTTCTCTTTTGTCCCCGTTTTATTAAAAGAAAATCTTGAACATCTGATATGTTTTAGAAATATAAGTAAGTTAGAGCCGTTCTATTTTATCACGGCATAAAAGTATGAAACTACCAACGTATACACACACACATTTTACTATACACTAAGGTATACATGTGGAAAAAACAGAATGTAACTTTGTAGAAAGGTAGTGAGAGTGGGAAACAGAGAGAGATGGGGTAGAAAGAGTGCTCTTGTTGCTTATAGTCCAGGGAGAGAGAGAGAGAGAGAGAGAGAGAGAGAGAGAGAGAGAGAGAGAGTATAAAACGGCCCGTGTCACTGTATTTCGGAGTAACGACGATGAAGAGACGCGTTGAAAGAAAGTATTGAAGACATACAACGTTCCGAGCTGACTGGTGAGTGGTGATTGCTGCCGTGTGTCCGTTGTTCACTTTGATGATGGTATTGTCTTGGAGGTTGTTTTTTTTCCTTTTTTCTTTTTTGGTCTCTTTGTTCTTGTTCCTCTTGCTTTGTTTCTTGTTGTTGAGTCTTCTTCTTCTGTTCACCCTCCTCCTCCTCTTCCTCCTCCTCCTCCTCACCCTTCTCCTTCTTTTCCTCTGCTTCTTCTTCTTCTGCTCCTCCTCTTCCTCCTCCTCACCCTCCTCTTCCTTCTTTTCCGCTGCTTCTTCTGCTCCTCCTCCTCCACCTTCTTCTTCTCACCCTCCTCATTCTTCTTTTCCTCTGCTTCTTCTTCTTCTTCTGCTCCTCCTCTTCCTCCTCCTCTTCCTTTTTTTGTGTCTTCCAACTGCATTTTATTCTTCTTCATCTTCTTCTTCTGCTTCATCCGCAGTTGTGTTTTACGTTCTGTCTGCCTGGCTGTTAGATTATTTCTCATTGGAAATAACGAGCGTGCAGAGTGAATACCCACTTTACTGCCTTACCGTCTCATTCAGTCAGACAGTGCCGCTTAGTGACCAGCCAAGGGTGTTGGGTGGGGGAAGACTAATGACCGCCCGGAGCGGAGGACGCCAGGAGTCTTCACTCTTGTCAGTGTGGTTGTCATCGTGCAAAGTGGGTCTGTCTGTCTGTATCTCTCTGTCCGTCTGTCTGTCAGCTGGTGAGAGGCCGGCGTACACATGCACCAGCACAGAGGTGAGCAGATGGTCGTTTTGGGATCAGACAGGCAGGGGGCGGGTTGGCTGGATGGAGGAAGAGGAGCTAGGAAGAGGGAAGGGTAAAGGCCCAGTGTGAGCAGGTTATGGAGTGACGGAGCTGTTCTTATCTCGGCCACTATCAAAGAGGTGTTGGCAGCTCTGCGGTCATAAATCACCGGGAATTTTTTTTTTTTTTTTTTTTCTGTAGTACTATCAGTAGGTCCTGTTTTTATTTTAACTTTATTATTAAGTTTTTTGTTGTTGTTTACTTGCTTTTTAGGTCACCATGGCATTGTAAACGGGTCAAGGGCTTCGGTATGATGTAGAGTTGCTGCTGGATGAAGCGCAGTCTGTCTCTTGGTCTTCTCTGCCGGGTTCTGCCTCTTGTTGTTTTGGAAAGTCCAGGGTCGGGTTGCACCAGGCGATCTTTGCAGTGCTAGGTTTGCTTAGAGTTAAGAATGTTCCTAAGTATATTATGGTGTTTACTGTGGAGTTGGGAACATTCTGAGGAGGAGGAGGAGAATATGATGATAATGAGGGAGGAGGAGAGGAAGATGATGATAATGAAGGAGGTGGAGGAGAAGATAATGATAATGAAGGTGGAGGAGAAGATAATGACTATGAATGTGGAGGAGAAGATAATGAAACAGGAGGAGGTGGAGGAGAAGATATTGATAATGAAGGAGGAGGAGGTGGAGGAAAAGATGATAATGAAGGAGGTGAAGGTGGCGGAGAAGATGACAATGAAGGTGGAGAAGATAATGATAATGAAAGAGGTGGAGGTGGCGGAGAAGATGACAATGAAGGTGGAGAAGATAATGATAATGAAAGAGGTGGAGGAGAAGATATTGATAAAGGAGGAGGTGGAGGAGAAGATATTGGTAAAAGAGGAGGTGGAGGAGAAGATATTGATATAGGAGGAGGTGGAGGAGAAGATATTGGTAAAGGAGGAGGTGGAGGAGAAGATATTGGTAAAGGAGGAGGTGGAGGAGAAGATATTGATATAGGAGGAGGTGGAGGAGAAGATATTGGTAAAGGAGGAGGTGGAGGAGAAGATATTGGTAAAGGAGGAGGTGGAGGAGAAGATATTGATAAAGGAGGAGGTGGAGGAGAAGATATTGGTAAAGGAGGAGGTGGAGGAGAAGATAATGACAATGAAGGAGGAGTAAGTGGAGGCTCCACAAGAAGAAAAAGAGCAAGAAAGAAAGTACTCCAAAGACTGACCATCGTGAGAGTGAAGCACGGACACACAGCAGCAGCATTCATCACTGACCGGTCAGCTCGGACCGTCACATGTCCTCAATACTTTACGTCACATGTCCTCAACACTTTACGTCACATGTCCTCAATACTTTACGTCACATGTCCTCAATACTTTACGTCACATGTCCTCAATACTTTACGTCACATGTCCTCAATACTTTACGTCACATGCCTCAAACTTTCCGTCACTGTCCGTCAATACTCCCTCACATGTCCTCAATACCTTTCCGTCACATGTCCTCAACACTTTACCGTCACATGTCCTCAATACTTTACGTCACATTTCCTCAACACTTTCCGTCACATGTCCTCAACATGTCCTCAAACACTTTCCGTCACATGTCCTCAACACTTTCCGTCACATGTTCTCAATACTTTACGTCACATGTCCTCCAATACTTTACGTCACATGTCCTCAATACTTTACGTCACATTTCCTCAACACTTTCCGTCACATGTCCTCAACACTTTCCGTCACCTCTTCAGTTCATCATCGTCACTCCGGAAAACAGTGACACGGACCATTTTATTCTCTCTCTCTCTGTCTCTCTATCTCTCTCTCTTCCTCCCCCCCTCTCTCTCTCCTCTCTCCCTCCCTCTCTCTGTGCCCCTCTCTCTCCCTCTCTCTCCCCCCTCTCTCTCTCCCCCTTCTCTCCTCTCTCCCTCCCTCTCTCCTCTCCCCTCTCTCTCCCGCTCTCTCCCCTCTCTCTCCCTCTCCCCCCTCTCTCCCCCCTCTCTCTCCCCTCTCTCTCTCTCTCCCTCTCTCTCTTCCCCCTCTCTCTCCTCTCTTTCTCCCCCTCTCTCCTCTCTCTCTCTTTTCTCCCCCCTCTCTATTCTTCCACCACCTCTCTATCTTTTTTCAGTGTTCCGTTCTATTTGTTCATAATATGTATTATCTCCGTATCGCTGCTAAATTCGCTCAAGGAAACCACCCCTCACCTGCACGAGGATAATTATGATTGTTTCTGTATCGTTCTTCCTCACGCTCTCTGTGCCAGCACATTCAATAACCCACCCAGATTGATGACTCAAGGTTCAAGATTTAATTTTTCACCGCACCGCAAAC
>NC_134895.1:2546276-2563776 GCF_041734735.1 Babylonia areolata | reverse complement strand
CGCAGCTATCAACCTCTGGGAATGAAATGTAGACCTCTGATTCCCAGGGAGAGCGTGTCCCGTTTCCCATTTCCTGCCTGTCTGTGTTGATTTATTTGTTTACCGATAAAAGCGGAAAAGAAGTGATTATGATATTTTGTTTTATTTGAATAGAATTGTATCAGACAGTTTTCCTATTGTTGGCAGTCTTGGAGGGAGGAGAACTACAGACCGGAACCGCCCTTTAAGCGTGACACTGGAAAGAGGACGGAGAAAAATCAAAAGAGAAATAATTTATGAAACACAACAACTACAGCAACAAACAACAAAAACCAAAAAACAAACAAACAACAAAACACGGAAGAAGTAGAAGCTAATAAATAACTGTGCTTTGCGCCGAACGCTTGGTTATGGCATCTGAAAGGACGCAGGTGATGTCAGATGGATGCACAGCATGACGCAAGGTGATGTCAGATGGGTGCACAGCATGACGCAGGTGATGTCAGATGGGTGCACAGCATGACGCAAGGTGACGTCAGATGGGTGCACAGCATAACGCTAGGTGATGTCAGATGGGTGCACAGCATGACGCAAGGTGACGTCAGATGGGTGCACAGCATGACGCAAGGTGATGTCGGATGGATGCACAGCATGACGCAGGTGATGTCAGATGGGTGCACATCATGACGCAAGGTGATGTCAGATGGGTGCACAGCATGACGCAAGGTGATGTCAAATGGGTACACAGCATGACGCAAGGTGATGTCAGATGGATGCACAGCATGACGCAGGTGATGTCAGATGGATGCACAGCATAACGCTAGGTGATGTCAGATGGGTGCACAGCATGACGCAAGGTGACGTCAGATGGATGCACAGCATGACGCTAGGTGACGTCAGATGGATGCACAGCATGACGCTAGGTGATGTCAGATGGGTGCACAGCATGACGCTAGGTGATGTCAGATGGGTGCACAGCATGACGCAAGGTGATGTCAGATGGGTGCACAGCATGACGCAAGGTGATGTCAGATAGGTGCACGGCATGACGCATGGTGACGTCAGATGGATGCACAGCATGACGCAAGCTTTGTAAAGTACTGTGCGGAAAGCACCACCACCACCACCACCAACGACTATAGATGGATGACATACTTTCGTCTTGGTAAGGTTCCGTAAGTGAACATCTCGCATTAGAAAAAAAAAGGACACGCTTACGACATAATCTTACAGCCTTCAGCTTCTTTTGAGGAGCTGACTCTGGACCTACCGTTTCTTTTCAGCCAGGCTTTCCAACGAGACAGTCCTTTTGACTAGGAAAGTATAGGCCCTTTGCTCCAACCACTACACTACCTTTGATTGGCAGGCAATGCAGGTAAAGAAAAAAACAACAGTGGTTGGGCCAGACAGGCCGGCGCGCAGACTGCGACAGGCTTAATTCCCTTTCATGGGCCTCTTGTCTGTCGGAGGTGCGGAATGTAAGATGGCGGACCACGCTGGTTGGCCGTGAGACCATTGGCTGTGTGGGCGGACAGACAAACAGACAGACAAACGGACGGGGCTGGCTTGTCTCCCCATTCATTTGTGTGTCCCACGAGTGTTGTTATATTCTTGTCCAAACTGGGCTGCTGTCCTTTTGGCGGTGTTACCATGGACCTTTTCTCTGTTTAAACGAAACCTCGGTAGTGATTGATTGACTGCAGGTTCAGCATCAAACAGAGAAAATAGGTTGTAACAAGAGTAATGCAATACATACAATACCTTTTTTCTTTCGTGGGCTGTAACGCTCTCTTTCCCGCGAATCTGCGAATCCTGTGCCAACCAGGAGTGAACGAGAAAATTAATATATATTTTTTTAAATGGAAACAATTAATCGTTCAGTCAATAACCAGTTGGGATTGTGGCATGCGAATCTTATGTCAAGCAGGTGTGAACTATGTGCAAAGGTGTAAAGAAGGCAACACGACTGCACCCGTTCTCTTTGGGTTTTTTTTTTCTTTCTTTCTCTCTTTCTCCAGCTGTACCACAGTTGTGCAGCTGTGATGACAACATGCTTTTGGTCTTCGAGGGATGTCTGAAGAAAGTGTTCTCTTGTTCTTTGGTTTTGTGGGTGGGTTTTTGTTGTTGTTGTTGTTGTTTTTCCTTTCCCATTTCCTTTCATTCATCTTCTTTTTCTTTCGTTTTGTTGTTGTTGTTGTTTCTTTCTTTCTGTAGTCCTGTCTTTTGGTCCAGTGTTGTTTCAACGCTTCTGTCTTTCTTTCGTTTCTTTTGATTTCTTTCTTTCTTTCTCTCAGTCTGGCGATTTCTTACGTCTCTGTCTCTCCCATTCCCCTCTCTGTCTCACCCCTATGCTCTCTCTCTTCTCCCTCTCTCTCCCCCGAGATATTCCCCCGTCCCCTACAGAGACAACACACACACACACACACACACACACACACACACCGTAAATGCACACATATACACACAAACTTCTCTCTCGCTCTGTCTTTCTGTCTCTGTCCGACTGTCTGCCTGCCTGCCTGCCTGTCTGCCTGCCTGCCTGCCTGTCTGCCTGCCTGTCTGTCTGCCTGTCTGTCTGCCTGCCTGCCTGTCTGTCTCGCGTGCGCTGCATTTACAGGGAAAAGGAGAGAAAGGGGTGGGGAGAGAGAGAGAGAGAGGGAGAGAGAGAGAGAGAGAGAGACCCAGTGCCAAAATGAAATTAAAAAACAACAAACAGGAAGAAGGAAATCAAAATTACAAACAATTGGAAAGGGGAGAAGTGGGTAGTAAATCCCTCTGTCAAAAAACAACAACAAAATCCGTAGGGCGAGACACGTCAGAGGTGGGTAACTAGAAGCACGCGACCACTCCCATAGCCACCTCGCCCACCTCTCGCCCACCTGCACGTGCACACCGGTGGTGGTGGTGGTGGCAGCCTTTTTTTTCATCCTTTTTTTTTTTTTTTTTTAATCAAGCAACCCTCGACATCAGAAGACTGCAACAAAGCCAGCCATTGTCCACCACTGAAAACCACGCTGCTGCCAGTTAGCTCCCTTGCTGCTTCCCTTCGATGTGCGAACCACTTGAAAATGGAGGGTGGGGGTGTGTGTGGGGGGAGGGGGGTAGTTCTTCTCCATAGCAGCCAGTGTGGGGGGAGGGGAGAGGGTGTAGGTGTTGTTGTGGAGGGGATGGAGAGGGGGCAGGGGGGAACTGAAGGCAATCGGGTGGTGAAACTGTTGAGGTCGAGGTATGTCATACTGAAGGCAATCGGGTGGTGAAACTGTTGAGGTGGAGGTATGTTATACTGAAGGCAATCGGGTGGTGAAACTGTTCAGGTGGAGGTATGTTATACTGAAGGCAATCGGGTGGTGAAACTGTTGAGGTCGAGGTATGTCATACTGAAGGCAATCGGGTGGTGGGTGGTGAAACTGTTGAGGTGGAGGTGTGTCATACTGAAGGCAATGGGTGGTGAAACTGTTCAGGTGGAGGTATGTCATACTGAAGGCAATGGGTGGTGAAACTGTTCAGGTGGAGGTGTGTCATACTGAAGGCAATGGGTGGTGAAACTGTTCAGGTGGAGGTGTGTCATACTGAAGGCAATGGGTGGTGAAACTGTTGAGGTGGAGGTGTGTCATACTGAAGGCAATCGGGTGGTGAAACTGTTCAGGTGGAGGTATGTCATACTGAAGGCAATCGGGTGGTGAAACTGTTCAGGTCGAGGTATGTTATACTGAAGGCAACCGGGTGGGGGAAACTGTTGAGGTGGAGGTGTGTTATACTGAAGGCAATGGGTGGTGAAACTGTTGAGGTCGAGGTATGTTATACTGAAGGCAATCGGGTGGTGAAACTGTTGGGGTGGAGGTTGCATACGAAGGCAATCGGGTGGTGAAACTGTTGAGGTCGAGGTATGGGGATACTAAAGGCAATGGGATGGGAAACTGTTGAGGTGGAGTTATTCATACTGAAGGCAATCGGTGGTGAAACTGTTGAGGGGGAGTATGTCATACGAAGGCAATCGGGTGGTGAAACTGTTGAGGTCGGGGTATGTGATACTGAAGGCAATCGGTGGTGAAACTGTGTTGAGTGTGAGTTATGTCATACGAAGCAATCGGTGGTGGTGGTGAAAACTGTTGAGTCGAGGTATGTATACTGAAGGCAATCGGTGGTGAAACTGTTGAGGTGGAGGTGTGTCATACTGAAGGCAATGGGGTGGTGAAACTGTTGAGGTGGAGGTATGTCATACTGAAGCAATCGGGTGGTGAAACTGATTGAGGTCGAGGTATGTGATACTGAAGCAATCGGTGGTGAAACTGTTGAGGTGGAGGTGTGTCATACTGAAGGCAATGGTGGTGAAACTGTTGAGGTCGAGGTATGTCATACTGAAGGCAATCAGTTGTGTGAAACTGTTGAGGTGGAGGTATGTCATACTGAAGGCAATTGGTGGTGAAGACTGTTGAGTCGAGGTATGTGATACTGAAGGCAATCGGTTGGTGAAACTGTTGAGTGGAGGTATGTCATACTGAAGGCAATCGGGTGGTGAAACTGTTGAGGTCGAGGTATGTCATACTGAAGGCAATCGGGTGGTGAAACTGTTGAGGTCGAGGTATGTCATACTGAAGGCAATCGGGTGGTGAAACTGTTGAGGTCGAGGTATGTTATACTGAAGGCAATCGGGTGGTTGAAACTGTTGAGGGGAGGTATGTATACTGAAGGCAATCGGGTGGTGAAACTGTTGAGGTGGAGGTATGTCATACTGAAGGCAATCGGGTGGTGAAACTGTTGAGGTCGAGGTGTGTCATACTGAAGGCAATCGGGTGGTGGGTGGTGAAACTGTTGAGGTCGAGGTGTGTCATACTGAAGGCAATCGGGTGGTGGGTGGTGAAACTGTTGAGGTCGAGGTATGTCATACTGAAGGCAATCGGGTGGTGGGTGGTCAAACTGTTGAGGTCGAGGTATGTCATACTGAAGGCAATCGGGTGGTGAAACTGTTGAGGTCGAGGTATGTCATACTGAAGGCAATCGGGTGGTCAAACTGTTCAGGTCGAGGTATGTTATACGTCACCCTTCGACAAGCGACAAACAGATGGAACTAAAAATGAAAAAGAATGCAAGAGTTCTGATCGGTTGTCGAGGTATTGAGTCTGGCAGGGGAATAGCCTAGAACGCAGTGTTTCTTGTGTGTGTGTGTGTGTGTGTGTGTGTGGTTGTTGTTGTTGTTGTTGTTGTTGTTGTTGTTTGCAGATCTATCTGTCAAGCTGTCTATCTAATATTGTATATTCTCAACTAATGATTCATGGATTTGATTACTTCATAGATTTCTGCTTTGTTTTATATTGTTTGTTTATATATTTGTGTTCTGATGTTGAGGGGTGGTTGGGTTATCAATAAACAGACTCCTGAACGCTGTGCTACACTCCGTTCTTTAGCAGAACAGATCAAAGCCGAAACGAAGACACCAGAACACAATAGAACATCTTTCTTACCAAGTTTATTTACCAAGTCTTACCTTGGTCGCGAGAGCGATAGTTAACAGACCTACAACAACTTGCCAGTCCTAAAAAAAACAAAACCATTACAGTGAGAACACCCAAGATAATATCCAAACCAAACTCTACCCGAAACAGGAAAACATTTTGCATTGGTCTTCATCACACTATCAAACATGTACACCTGAAGATACCTGTGGCGTCCATTCAGTTTGCCTGTCGGAAAGGAATATACTCATAGTTGTATCCACTGCACACTAAATGCAGACACAACAATGGCAGAAAGCAGACACAAATTAATGTTTAAACCACAATGCTGGGGCTTCAAAAGAATGTAAGCGAAAGTCCAGATGCAGGAAAGAAACAGAAGAAAAGATTTTGCTTGAAATCGTGCAGATATCTGAACAAGAAATCGCAAAGGAGATGACAGAATTTTAATGTAAAGGTGGCTAAAGGGTGGAGAATTTTCCGATCTCCCAAGTCAACATATGTGCAGACCTGCTAGTGTCTGAACTCCCTTCGTGTGTATACGGCAAGCAGATGATCGAATACGCACGTTAAACATCCTGTAATCCATGTCAGCGTTCGGTGGGTTATGGAAACAAGAACATACACATCCCCGAAGGCGGAGTTTGGCTGCGTACATAGCGCGGTAAAAACGTTCATACACGTAAAAGCTCACCCGTGTACATACGAGTGAACGTGGGAGTTGCAGCCCGTGAACGTGGGAGTTGCAGCCCACGAACGAAGAAGTAGTTAGCAACAAACGGTTTTCTTTTTATCCCCCAATCTGAACTGTGCCGGAGCCGGTGTTTCCCAAATGCTAAACACACTGGGCTCCTTGTTCTCGATGCAGCACGTGTTTGTTGCAAGTTGCACGTGCACGCCCTGCACAGCTGTCATCGGCTGTGACTGTTGCAGGGATTTGGAGAGGGGGTGTCGGGGGTGTTGCGCACGCGCGCGCGTGGGCGACTGGACTGATAATGAAGCTGGCGTGTGGCGCGTTCATCAGCTATTCTCCTTGGCTGCACGAGCGGTCTGAAGATTTGTTTCGCGTTGAGGAATTTCCTTGGAGAAGGGAATGCGACCAACCAGGAAGCTAATGGCCACGCGGGTTCCATTCCCCCGAAACAGACCGTGATTTTTTTTGATTTTTTTTTTACTACCGACCCCCTCCCGCCCCCCTCCGCTCCGCTAGAGCTTGAGTGGTGGACTGGGTGCTAGTCTTATGGAACACATGATAAACCGAGGTCCCGTGTGCAACTTCCACTTTGCGCACGTAAAAGAACCCACAACAACCATTAATACACTTGCAAACGATCTCTTTCCCGTGGATACCAGCCTGAATTTCACGCAGAGAAGTATGTTGTGACGAAAGAGCGAAACAACACAATACAATACAGCACAATACACGTTGCGCTAATGGACTTTCTAAAATAAATTTAAAGAAAGAAGATAAATCAGATTTGAATGTTTGAAACTCTGGAAGATGTTTAAACTTTTTGTATGAAAAGATTGAAGCAGTTATTAGGTTTTGTTGTATATATATATATATATATATATATATATATATATATATATATATATATATATATTCTTGAAGTAGACGCTAACGTGGTGATAGCCTTGAAATGGTCTTAATGGTCGGCGAGGGTCTAAGCACGATAGTTTGATTTGATTTGATTTGGGAATCTCCCGGATTCACATTCCTTGTCCAGTGGGGTAGGTTTGGATTTCAGTTTCTCAAGGAGGCGTCACTGCGTTCGGACAAATCCGTAAAGAAAAGACCACATCTGCTAGGCAGATGCCTGACCAGCAGCATAACCAAACTCGCTTAGGTCTTGAGTGTGTGCATGTATATTTGCGTACTTAACAGAATGTATTTCTTCTGCACAATTTTGCCAGAAGACAACAGTCTCGTTGTCATGTTGGTGTTTGCTGTTTTTGTTGTTGTTTTTTTTGTTTGGCTGGTTTGGTTTTTTTCAGTGCGCCAAACGCGCACTGCATGCACTGGTACTCAGTTTATCGTCTCTTCCGAATGAGCAAACGCTCAATTTGATTTTCCTGTCAAACTTGGGGAAAAGGGCGAGACCAGGAATTCGAATCCAAGACCGTGACGGATACTGATAAACGTCTTAACCGTTCTGCCACCTTCGTCCCAGTGGTGTGTCAACCTGTACTTAATGGGAGGTCTTGCAGATGCCTAACGTCCCTCCCTCCTCATTGAATAGAACTCTTAACTCTTCTATTGTGAGTCGCGCTTCGGTGAGTCACTCAAGCAGAGGTGACTCAAACATATGTGTGGGTGTTTGTGGGGGGAGAGGGAGGGCTTGGGGTGGGGATGGGGGTGGGGGCAGGAGGTGTGTGAGAGGAGAAGGGGATCATGGTGTGGCCAGAGTCAGGATAGTTTAGTGTCCCGGACAAAGCCCCAGCGGGGTGACAACCAGACACCAACAAGACCACCTAAGTCGTGTGGTTTTTCACAGCTACTTGGCCTTCATGATAGACTTGTGACCTTTATCATGAGCCCCCTTTTACCCAGTCTGAAACAGGAGAAATGGGAAAAAAGATTTTAATATTCATTATCATTGTGTAACTTGACTTGTAAGCATCACCATTGTTGTAAGAGCATTTTCATCCTCAAAGAATCTTCAAACATAAACCGAGGATTTTGTTTTCATCTTTATTTTTGAGGGGATGGTAGGCTGTGAAAGGGGGCGGCGAGGAGGGGGGATGGGGGTGGGGGTTAGAAGAGTGGTGGTGGGGAAGAGGAGATGCTACATATGCCCGTATACGTGAATTGAATTTCTGCGAGAGTTAAAGGAATCTTAGTCGAAATTTTGCGAAGACGTTTTCTTTATACATACATACATACATATATATATATATATATATATATATATTATCAAGGTCTTACTCAGATCTTGTTTGGACTCGAGTCAAGGTCTTACCAGAACTCTCATTCAAGGTTTTTCTTGAGACTTGCGCATTAGGGTCTCTGTCCAGCTAGCCCAGGTATTGCTGATATTTCGTGCCAGTATATGGTGACAAAGATGCCATAATTACCAAAAGAGTCCTTGATCATCTTTCAAACAAAATTCACAGTGGTTGTCAGGAAAAAAGCCTGGAAACATCGTTATATTTAATCATTATGCAGCGCTCCTAGTTGTGTGACTGAGACCAACAGACAGAGGTATAGACGAATTTCGTCTAATATCACTTACAGTGAAAAGACGTGAAACTAAAGAACGAACAGAGGTATAGAAAGAGCAGGAAAATAACAGAGTCCTAACTTAGAAAACGGAAAAGAAAGATTGAATACTATACTATACAATATTTTGTTTGTTTGAGATGTCAAAACACTTCCTAGACAAGAAACACGCCAGTCCCCCCCCCCCCAACCCCACCCGCCCAATTAAAATATCAACAGCAGCAACAGCAACATCACCATTTCAAGTACATTACCCACCACCACCCCCACCCCCACCCCTCCCTGAAAATGCGCCCAGGCGAAATCTGTCATTTTCGGAGACTGCCTGCAGGACCTCGCAGTGAGACATCATCCCTTGCCACCCAAGGTCCTTAGCAAAGCGGGATTACTCCCGCCTCTTATAAAACTGTCCAGAGTTATCCACCTTGTGTTTACGACCTAATCATGGGCGTACGTCACGCGGTGGTTGACCGAATGCCATGGGTCGGTTTCCTTTCCTCCCCGGTATGTCGTTCATGCTTATTTATTCGCACATCTGGTGCTCACGTTATGTATTCATTTCCTTGTTGACCGTCAGTGGAATCTGTCTGAATCTCTCTCCATCTCTCTCTGTCTCTGTCCTTTCTCTTTCTCTCTCGTGTTCTTGTTGCTCTTGTCTCTTATCTCTTTCCATCTCTGTCTGTCTGTCTGTATGTGTGTATGTTTCTCTCTCTCTCTCTCTCTCTCTCTCTCTCTCTCTCTCTCTCTCTCTCTCTCGAGCGCTCCGCTCTGCGTGATCTCTGAGTTAACTGTTCAGTGTGTTGTGTTGTTACTGGCTGGGAAAAAAGGGTTGGAAAATGCCTATTACTGCAGAGGCGCATCGAGCATGCATTGGAAATTTCTACCCAACGTTGAGGAAGATTTTCGGCAGAGGAAGGACTTCGTTTCTACACAGACAAAAGAAAGATAAAAGAAAGGTACGTGCTGCCTGGAGTGTTTGTTTGACACTGACAGTATTATACTGCTTGGCTATTATCCTGCTCCCTATCTGCATGGACGTAGAGACGAATCCTGGTCCCGAAAGCAACACAAACTGGAAACATGAAATGCACACTGCTATGGATAGACGATTTGTCCAGATATTGGAGGAACTACGATTACATTCCGCAAGTCTGTGTGAGAAAATGGAAACTATCTTCGGGAACCTCCAAAGAAATATATCACAGTTGATGTCAGAGGTATCGACCCTACAAAATGTCGTTTATGAACACAGCAACGAGATACATGCTATGCAGGAAGACAAGGTCAATGTTCATCAACGGTTGGACAGAATGGAGAAAGAAATGAACACACTGGAGATGAACACAAAAGAAAACAATCTGAAGTTTCTAGGTGTTCGTGAAACCGGTCTGGAAAGCAACAGAAAAAGTGCGGAAATAGCTGTTGACATTTTGAATCGTTCATCGTCCTCCAGTTCATGGCGTCTGTCAGACATTGAGAAGGCGTATCGCGTCGGCAGCTACAGACAGTACTCCTCACAGCCACGCCCATTAATCGTTCGATTCCGCAGCTGGACAGACAAGATGGACATTCTGAGCAACAACTACTTAAGAAATCTCCTCAGAAGAGAGAACATCCGAATCGCCGCGGACCTCACAACACGTCAGAGAGAGGAGATACACCACCGTCAGCAGGGAAAGATTGCATACTTCAAGAAAGGAAGACTGTATGTCCAAGACAAGCATTCACATCTGTACACTGATGACTTGGACGACCGACCCGAACAGCAGAACAGAGAAGAAAATGGGGGCACAGACCGACATCGCCCATTCAACGCAAAACATGCGAATTTTCATAACCAGCGAACAGCATCTGGTACCAGATATGGGGACCACCGAAGAAACAGGGGATCGAGTACATACAGAAAGCAGGAGACTGACAACAGGCAGCAAGGTGACTTCGAAGAGAACAGATCCAGTACACACAGTTACCACGCTCCCTCTCAACACATCCACCACCAGAGCCAGCGACACAGCCAAGTGGAGTCAGCACCCTCCTCCAGATGGCAGGAAGAGTACGATATGTACCAGCAAGACAGCTTTGAGAACGATCCCACTGCACAACTCGACTACAATGCTGGTAGGGAAGCTTTTCAATATCAGCACACACCCTATGTTCCTATGTACAACTACGAGGAATTCCAAAGCCAAACAGCAAGATATCGTCCCGCTGACGACTGGTTTCAACAGGCTCATGGTGATATGTGGAACAGCTGGAACCATGTCCATCACAGCCAGCACTTGGACATTTCAAACAATGCCCATGCTTCCAGTCAGAGGAATGAGCGCAACTTTTTAAGCCCCAGAGATAAAGCCTATTCCCCAAGAGTGGTTC
The DNA here is from genome assembly GCF_041734735.1 of Babylonia areolata. Classification (NCBI taxonomy): domain Eukaryota; kingdom Metazoa; phylum Mollusca; class Gastropoda; order Neogastropoda; family Buccinidae; genus Babylonia; species Babylonia areolata. The sequence goes on along the minus strand of NC_134895.1, from coordinate 2,552,748 downwards.
CTGGGACGAGATCATACAGTGAAGTGATACAGTCTGTCCGCTCTTCTTCAAGACATCAAGAAAACAGACTGACGCAAGAAGCTGCAAACAGGAAAGACTCCCCGCGTCAGTCACCCTCAACAAACAACGCAAACAGACCGAACGAGTGCATGGAAGGTGATACTCGACACGACACACACCAGCTCACTGCTGCGAACAACAGGACAGACAACAAAATCAACGGAGCCGACCAACTGGAAAAGGACAACTCCTGCCATGACGACGACCAGTCTGACCTTGGCAGTGTCAGATCGGATGTCCCTCTGGTTCCCCCCACTGTTCCCCAGCCCTCTACCGAAGAGAAAGCGTCGACTTGTGACCCAGCTGTCACCACGTCCGACAGCCACAGCATTGAAGATGCACGCGGTGACACTGTATGCAGACAGGATGCCATTGATGCCATCAACACCACTGCAGACAGAGCCACTGAGAGAGGTAGAGACAGTGCAGTAGAGTCTGGTGATCGGGTTGACAGGGACAGCAGTGTGATGAATGCTATGGACGTTCAACAGCAGCAAGATGACCTGGCTGATGACGCGGATGATGAAGGGCTTCCACCCAACATCCCTGCCACCCCGAAGGACGACGCGACCCGTGCTGACCATGGAGACGGCCCCTCAACGCAAAGCAGCGTGACCTCCGACACCAATGTCAACACGCTATGTAATGCCGGGGATTCCCCTTCCCTTGGCTGCACGGAGAAATCACCCCGTGTGACTCCCGTGCAAAATGAACGGCAGAGGCGCCGTGGCAGCTTGACAGGCGAGAAAAGACTGGTGATCACACGATCACAATCCGTGTCACTTGAAAGACAGTCTTCCCTCCCCAACAGCTGGATAAGAAACAACAAACAGAACAAACGCGCTAGTCCCCGAAAAGTTACCACCTCGAAAGAAAAAGGTAAAAAATGATGGTATGGCCCTGACCCTAACACTGGCATTTCAAAAGACTCCCAGTTTTCAATGATTTCATATAACGTTGAAGGAATAGTGTCTAAACTGAAAGACACCAGTTTCGTCTCCTTTATTTCAAAGTTTAACTTCATTTGTCTGTTAGAAACATTCGTAGAGTCCTTCACATGTTCGTTATTCCCATCACATACATGTTACGTTGCTCCAGCGATAAAGCTCTCACATCAGGGGAGGAGGAGTGGGGGTGTCATTGTATTAGTAAACAATGAGTATGTACCTTTCCTTAAACAATTTCCAACAAAATACGATAATATAATTGTTCTTCAAGCAGAAAAAGAACTTTTTGGAACAGAGTCTAGTGTTTTTATTGTTAGTATTTACATAAATCCTCTCAACAGTCCATTTTACGAGACAAGTGAGGCAGACAATGGGATTTCTATACTAGAACAATGTCTGCTTGACATTATTGAAAACCACGAGGATGCTTGCTTCATTTTGTGTGGAGACTTTAATGCCAGGACTGGTAACAAATTCCCAGAACAGTTTAGTGCTGACTTTTCCTCAGACGACACGCACGATGGTTTTCAGTTTGACTTTGACGATGGCCACGAATCGATTCCTGACCGTTGTTCACAAGAAACAGTGATCAATGACTATGGCCAAAAGTTACTCTGCTTGTGCTCTAATTTTGATCTGTACATTTTGAATGGTGTTTGTGACGGAGACACAAATGGGGTTTTCACTTATACGTCTCCCTCTGGTAGTAGTGTCATTGATTATTTTATTTTCTCCACTTCATTAAGCTATTTATCGCACAGAATGCTTGTAGAAGAAATGATAGACTCTAAGCATATGCCTGTATCATGTCTTATAAAGTGTAATAGACAAAAGTATAAAGGGGGAACAGATGCATTTATTTCTAGGTTCATTTGGTCTGATGACAAACGTGACGAATTCGTTTATTGTATCAATTTACCGGAAAATATTGCTTCTCTTGAACAAGCCAAACACCTGATTGATGAAAACATCAATAAAGCAGTCGACTTGTTTTCAGTTACTCTAAAATCCGCCGCTTCTTGCATGCTTGTAAAAAGAGGATGTGCTAGAGCCATAAAAGGCAATATTTGGTTCGACTCAGAATGCCATGAACGTCGGAAGGGCACAAGGAAAGCTCTCCGTGAATTTAGACGTGAACAGAGAGCCGATCCCACTGCAGATGGGCATTCGTATTTTGAGTCCAGAAAGTCTTACAGAAAGCTATTGGCTAATAAAGAAAGAGCGTACAAAGCAAAATGTAGAGCTGGAACTTGAAGGGAATATTAATGATTCCAAGCAGTTTTGGAAAAATATCAAACAATTTTCTAAGAAAAGTAAACAGACTGGAAACATCTCAGATGATGAATGGCTACAACACTTTGAAGAGGTTTTTGGTGTGAATGACAATGATACGATAAATGACGATTTCACTGGCTTTGAACTTGGGAATGGGACTGAAGAAAGTGACAATCAGGACGATGTCCTACTGAACAGTGATATAACTGAACAAGAAATACTCGATTCCATCCGTCATCTAAGAAACAATAAAGCAGCCGGCCCAGATGGCATTATACCCGAACTTTTTAAACACTCAAGTGAGCTAATTGTTCCTTTTCTTTTGAAACTGTTTAATAGCATATTTTCTTCGGCACAAGAAAGGCGATTTACACAAGCCAGACAATTACAGGGGCATTTCACTTTTGAACATATGTGGAAAGCTGTACAGCCATATTATCAACAAGAGAATATCAAAATGGGTTGAAAGTAAGGACATATTAGGTGATATACAAGCCGGATTTCGAAAAGATCATTCAACAATTGACCATATTTTTACGCTGTTCTCAATGGTACAGAAATATTTGCTTAAAAATAGAAAATTATTTGTAGCTTTCATTGACTTTCGTAAGGCTTTTGATTTTATTTCACATGGAAAACTGTGGCCCGTGCTGCGGAAGTCTGGCTTAAAAGGGAAAATATTAAAAACCATTCAAAGTATGTATAAAACCGTTAAAGCTCGAGTACGTTGGGGGGGGGGGGGGGGGGGGGGGGTAGGGTAACCGAAGCTTTCCTTTGTCAAAAAGGTTTAAAACAAGGGGAGGTTACAAGTCCTTTACTTTTCTCTCTGCTTATAAATGATCTTGCCACGGACATAATCGAGAAAGGACGCCATGGCATACAACTGAATCCTGATATGATTGAACTGTTTATTTTACTTTTTGCGGACGATATAGTGCTTTTGTCTGATACAGTTACTGGTCTGCAGAACCAATTGAATGTGCTGGCAATGAAGGCTTCCGAGTTAGATTTACACGTTAACCTTGATAAATCCAAAATAATTATTTTTAGAAATGGTGGATACATTGCTCGGAAGGAAACCTGGACATACGAAGGTCACGACATCAAAATCGTCAATTCCTATAAGTACTTAGGTTTGTTTTTCAGCACTAGATTATCTTTTTCGAAGGCTCTGGATGACATAGCAATGAAAGCACGGAAAGGTGTAATAGAAATATTTAGAACGTTATGGAGACTTGACGATTTCTCTGTTAGTATTTTCTTTAAATTATTTGATTCACAAATAAAACCAATTCTGTTATATGGCTCTGAAATCTGGGGATTAATGCTAATTTCACCAATAGAAAAAGTGCACATGTTTGCTTTAAAAAAACTTCTTAATGTGAGTCCAAGATCACCAAATGACATGGTGTATGGCGAGACAGGTCGTTACCCTCTGTATGTATATTCCTTCTTGTCATGTATAAAGTACTGGATCAGACTTACAAGAATGGATGAAAATAGACTTCCTCGTAAATCTTATAAAATGCTTCTATCGCTATGTGATCAAGACAAAGAGTGCTGGGCATCTCAGGTACGAAACACTTTGTATAAATTTGGATTCGGCTTTGTTTGGGAAAATCAAGGTGTAGAAAATGCAAGAGGATTCTTGAATGATTTCAAACAAAGACTGATCGATTGCCATAGTCAAAACTGGCACGAACATCTTCACAGCAGCAGCAGGTTCAGCGTTTATCGAAATTTCAAATCATCCATATCACTGGAATCTTACTTTACAGCAGTTAAAAATAAACACATAAGAGATGTGCTTATAAGGTTTAGAATAGGAGCCTCGGATATCCGTACACACAAGATGAGATTTGCTTTCGTCAGTCCAAACGACCTGAAATGTCCACTATGTAACGCTGGTATTGAAGACGAGATACACACTTTGTTTTACTGTAAATCTCTTAACGATCTGCGACATAAATATATTCCATGTTGGTACACGAAACATCCCTCTGACAAAAGTTTAGAATTTATAATGCATGACACAAAAATCCTTCATGATCTAGGTCGCTTTATTTATCACTCTAATAAACGTCGTGCTGCTTTATTATGATAATGGGCACAACCTGAGTTCTGTTATGTTATACATTTAAAACAACGAACGTACATGTTTAAGCGGACTTGCTCACGATGGAAGGCATTTACCTTTTTGAATTTTCGATTCATGTGTTTGCATGCCCGGTTTTACAAAATCGAGTCTGCGCGCGCGTGTGTGTGTGTGTGTGTGTGTGGGGGAGATGTGGGAAGGGGTGTGGAGGTGTGGGATGGTGTGTGTGTGTGTGTGTGTGCTCAACATTGTAATGGGTCAGAAGGCCTTCTACAATAAAACAGTTCTGAGTTCTGAGTTCTCTCTCTCTCTCTCTCTCTCTCTCTCTCGACAGTTACTTGAAAAATATATCGGCAAGATTCAGATTTCTGAATATGCGGTCCATAATTATATATAGAGAGCATGTGATGACAATGATCTGATTTGTCATTTTGCAAAGATTCCATCGAAGACGAGACGCACTTTGTTCTTTGTTGTCCAGCTCTACTGATTAGAGAAATATTGGTTGATTCTGAACACACACACACACACACACACACACACACACACACACACACACTATTCCACAAGAAGACAGATTGTGCAACAAGTGTAACATCCTGGAAGACGAAATCCATCTTCTTGATCATTGTATTAAATATAAAACCTTAAGGCAACAATTTTTAAAGGATATTCAAAATTCGAATAACACAGGACATATTCCCAGTCAGGTGATGCTAACAGATGATGAATATATACAAACAAGATTAGGAAAATTTGTGTATGAATGCTGCTGCAATTTACTGCATTAACTGATTGATAAATTGTGTGTTTTTCATTCGTTCATTCATTTACCATTGCAATTGTGTCTTATAAACCTTACGGTTTCATGACAATAAAATCTATTCTATTCTATTCTATTCACCCTCCCCCCTCCCTCTCTCTCTCTAGCCAGTTTTCTTGTTCCTTCCACATCTTTCCCACCCACACCAACTTCCTCATCTCTCTGCCCCCCACACACCCCCCTCCCACCCACCCCTCCGCGCCTCCCTCCTCCTCCGTTACATAATTTGTGAAGGTGAAAGCTGTCTTGTCAAAGGGGGGGCGCCCTGTCATGTTCCCCTGTACCGTGCTGTGTTTCTGGAAACACCGTCTCCCCTGACTACCTGTCAAGGAGAGCCTGTCTCGTTCGGCCCTAGTCTCGCCGATGTCGTAACTCAGCAGTTCCTGGCTGTCATCGTGCGACAAGGCTAAAGGTATCGGCTGTGTGTGCCCTGGGGATGGGGAGGGTGGGGGGTGGAGGAGGGTGCGGGGGTGGGGGAGTTGTCAGAGGTCTTGCATCCCCAACCCTCACTGCATCTGTACCCATCTCTACTCCCCCGCCCCCCTTCTTTTTCCCCACCCTTCCTTCCTTCCTTCCTTCCTTCCTTCTTACCCTCCTTCCTACCTTCTCTCTGTTTCTCGTTGTGTCAAGTTTCCCCCAAATTGACGGGCGGGGAAGGAAAGCGGAGAGTGTGAACAATGAGGCCTGTCTTAGTTCACTGCCCTTGTTCTCCTCTCTCTTTCAACCCCCTAACCCTTCCCCTCACACACACACACACACACACACACACACACACACACACACACACACTTAACCGCGAAATCCTTTTGAACTACTGACATCTTTTTCTCTGTAACTGTGTGTCGGAGGAGAGATGGACAATCAATGCCTTGTTGGAGACGAAACAGAAAAAAAGTGGGAACTGTTCAAAAATAGAAAGGGATTTCACTGTGTCCAATAAGTCACATGAAACATAGTGGGTAACATGTCTCCCACACACTTCCCAGGTTTGATGCTTTTCTTAATCTGTTTTTTTTTTTTTTTTTTTTTTTGATACATTCGAAATGCGTTTGCTTGTTTGTCCAGAACTAAACACTGTGGCAACGATATGAGGGACAGGACACAGAACATCAGTTTCTGGTGTCTCTTCCAACATTCAGGAACTAGTGAAGCGAGGGAGAGGCGGGAGATGGGTGGATGGAAAAGCAGAGATGGGATAGGGGGTGATGGGTGGAGGTGTTGGGAAGTAGTGTGTGGGGGGCGGGAGATGGGGAAGACGGGGACAAGTGGTTG
>NC_134895.1:2533776-2541276 GCF_041734735.1 Babylonia areolata | reverse complement strand
CATCAGTCAGCTAATTCAACCATCCATCCATCCATCCATCCCTCCGTATGTCCATCCATCAGTCAGCTAATTCAACCATCCATCCATCCATTCATCCCTCCGCATGTCCATCCATCAGTCAGCTAATTCAACCATCCATCCATCCAGCCATCCCTCCGCATGTCCATCCATCAGTCAACTAATTCAACCATCCATCCATCCATCCATCCATCCCTCCGTATGTCCATCCATCAGTCAGCTAATTCAACCATCCATCCATCCATCCAGCCATCCCACCGTATGTCCATCCATCAGTCAGCTAATTCAACCATCCATCCATCCCACCGTATGTCCATCCATCAGTCAGCTAATTCAACCATCCATCCATCCCTCCATCCCTCCGCATGTCCATCCATCAGTCAGCTAATTCAACCACCCATCCGTACGCTTTTCCTTCCATCGCGACGTTTGTACATCTGCCTAAATATCAACCGAGTAACGTAAAAAAATGACAAAATATCGAGGAGGAAGATGAAGACTGCTTCTAAGCTGAGCAGCTCCCCCAACACCCAGGCCCCACCCTTATATATATACGAGTTTCGGCTAGCGGATTGTTTTTAGTTAAAACACACACACACACACACACACACACACACACACACACACACACACACACACACACACACACACACACACACACAAAGAAAAAAAAAACAGAAAAAAACCGAGTGACAAACTTTTCCCATGCTGATAAAAAACTCGACCGATGCGCAAAGCATACAAGGGCAATAACTATAGATAGAGAACAAACCTTGGGGGGAAAAAAAACCCAAGGAAATTACTGCAAGTTATTTACCTTGGTAAACATGGGCTGACTATCGTTCCATCGGTTTGCTGGAATTTACCAGCTGCCAGCTTGCACGGCGCACAAAGTGACGCACGTTTAAGTTCGAGTCGCAGAGTCGTGACTTAGTTTCACCATGGATGAAAATTAACCACACGAAAATGTCTAAAACCCCAGGGTATGACTTCATCTCTCGCTATACGAGCTGGGCGGATGATGTTGCAGGGTATGACTTCAACTCTCGCTAAGAGCTGGATGACGTGTTGCAGGCTATGACGTCATCTGGATGGATGATGTTGCAGGGTATGACGTCATCTGGATGGGTGGTGTAGCAGGGTATGACGTCATCTGGATGGGTGGTGTCGCAGGGTATGACGTCATCTGGATGGGTGGTGTTGCAGGGTATGACGTCATGTGGATGGGTGGTGTTGCAGGGTATGACGTCATCTGGATGGGTGGTGTTGCAGGGTATGACGTCATCTGGATGGGTGGTGTTGCAGGCTATGACGTGATCTGGATGGGTGGTGTTGCAGGCTATGACGTCATGTGGATGGGTGGTGTTGCAGGGTATGACGTCATCTGGATGGTGTTGCAGGCTATGACGTCATGTGGATGGGTGGTGTTGCAGGCTATGACTTCATCTCTCGCTACGAGCTGGATGACGTGTTGCGGAGACCCGGGGTGTCCAAGGTGAAGGGGTCCAATGAGTTCCAGGTGGCCTACAAGATCGGGAGGCGGGCAAATCTACGACGGAGAACATTGTGGGTTGTCACCGTGTGGTGTGGTGTGGTGTGTGTGTGTTTGTGTGTGTGTGTGTGTGTGTGTGTGTGTGTGTGTGTGTGTGTGTGTGTGTGTGTGTGTGAGTGTGTGTGTGTGTGTGTGTGTGTGTGTGTGTGTGTGTGTGTGTGAGTGTGTGTGTGTGTGTGTGTGTGTGTGTGTGTGTGTGTGTGTGTGTGTGTGTGTGTGTGTGTGTGTGTCCAAACACATTGACTGACCACTCTGTGTTTCATTGATTTTTTAAATTTGTTCCGACTATCGGACTGACTTGAACTTTCCCAGGTTCGTTTAATTAATTCATTTATGTTTAATAACTGTCGCTCAGATTGAAACGACCTAGTTTAGTCTGACGTGTGGCAAAGGTGGCCTATAACTTTTTGGTAAAGAGACGGTTAAATGTCCCACAGCCATTGACAACCAGTGGGGCAGTGAACTCGTACCCACTGTGTCCAGGGCCCGTCATAGGGTGGAGTGGAGTAAAATCGTAGTTAAAAATGCCTCTCCCCAAGGGCACAGCATCACCATGCCGAGACAGGGCCTCGAACCCTGATCCCTGCTGAACACTGGGTCAGAGCTGAGTCCATGTCTAACCGGCCTGCTGAACACTGGGTCAGAGCTGAGTCCATGTCTAACCGGCCTGCTGAACACTGGGTCAGAGCTGAGTCCATGTCTAACCGGTTCTGCCTCCGGGCGATTCCATCCCTGCAGAAATTACTTTCATGACAAAAAAAAGAAAAGAAAAAAAAAAAGTATTGGATCAGTTTTGAGTTTTGTGATGCGTATAGGCAAATGAATGTCATGAAGTGTATCTCCATCGATGTATGTATGTGTAATTGTATTTGTAAACGCTCTGGGCTCTCCTGAGACAGGGTGTCCAAGTATCCATTATTATTATTACTATTATAACTAGTATTAAGTATTATTGCAATATGAGATTATTATTTTTTTTTTTTAGGTATTGTGATGTGTTACTTGTACGCTGAGTTTTATGTTGTGTGTGATGCTTTTTGTATTTTGTGTATGTGCGTGTTATGTTGTGTGTGATGCTATTTGTATTTTGTGTATGTACGTGTTACGTTGTGTGTGATGCTATTTGTATTTTGTGTGTGTACGTGTTATCTTGTGTGTGATGCTTTTTGTATTTTGTGTATGTACGTGTTATGTTGTGTGTGATGCTTTTTGTATTTTGTGTATGTGCGTGTTATGTTGTGTGTGATGCTATTTGTATTTTGTGTATGTACGTGTTATGTTGTGTGTGATGCTATTTGTATTTTGTGTATGTACGTGTTATGTTGTGTGTGATGCTTTTTGTATTTTGTGTGTGTACGTGCCATGTTGTGTGTGATGCTGTTTGTGTTTTGTGTATGTACGTGCTATGTTGTGTGTGATGCGTTTGTGTATTTACGTAAATTATGCCCCGTTGAGTTGTCATTTTAGTGTTCCAATGCTTGTTTTACAACAACAACAACAGCAGCAACAGCAACAACAACAACAAAAACAACAACAGCAGCACCACCAACAACAGCAGCAACAGCAACCACAACAACAGCAACCACAACAACCACAACAACAACAACCACAACAGCAACAACCACAACAACAACCACAACAACAGCAACAACCACAACAACAGCAACAACCACAACAACAGCAACAACAACAACCACAACAACAGCAACAACAACAACCACAACAGCAGCAACCACAACAACCACAACACCAACAACCACAACAGCAGCAACAACCACAACAACAGCAACAACAACAACCACAACAGCAACAACAACACTACCACCAACACTACCACCACCACCGCCAACAACAACAACAGCAGCAGCAACAACAACACTACCACCAACACTACCACCACCACCGCCAACAACAACCACAACAGCAGCAACAACCACAACAACCACAACAACAGCAACAACAACAACAACAACAACACTACCACCAACACTACCACCACCACCGCCAACAACAACAACAACAACAGCAACAACAACAACATTCCCCACCCGTTGTGCAGAGACATCTTCCCCGAGGGACTCCCAGAGGAGTTCTCCTTCGTCAGCACGTTCCGCATGACGGGCAACACCCGGCGGGAGCGCTGGAACCTCTTCCAGATCCGGGACCTGAACGACAACCCTCAGTTCGGCATCCGGCTGGACGGCAAGGCCCGCTCCCTGCAGTTCTACTTCCTCAACTACCAGGGCCGGCTCCAGGCCATCACCTTTGACAAGCTGAAAAATGTGGGTGGGGTGCTGTGGGAGGAAGAGGGGTGGGGGTCGGATGTGGGTGTGGGTAGGTGTTTGTGTGTGTGTGTGGGGGGGGGTGGGGAGGGTTGGGGGGAATGAATGAGAGAGAGGGGGGGGGGGGGGGGTCCCCACTACCTGCAGTTCTACTTCTTCAACTTCCAGGGCCGCTGAAAACTGAGGCGTGTGTGTGTGTGTGTGTGTGTGTGTGTGTGTGTGTGTGTGTGTGTGGAGGGAGGGGGTTAGGTGTGTGTGTGGTGGTGGTGGTGGTAGTGTGTGTGTGTGTGGTGTGTGTGTGTGGTGTGTGTGTGTGAGAGGAGGGAGGGGTTAGGTGTGTGTGTGGTGGGCGGCAGGGTGAGTGGTGTGTGTGTGTGTGTGTGTGTGTGTGTGTGTGTGTGTGTGTGTGTACAGGGTTCGAATTTAGCGGGTGCCCGGGTACAAATGCTACAAAAGATTGGCTCGGACACGCAGATTTTCTGTGGAGTGTGCCCTGTTGGCACTCAATAATTGATAGAGGCGAAAGAAAATGATAAAAGACACACCAAGAAAGCAAGCTTGAACGCGGTTGATGGAAATGTAGTGTTCTGCTGCAGCTCGCTTCGCGGAGCAGCATCTTTGCGGGTACGCGATCGGATGTTGACGTTCAAGGCGCGTTAGCGACGAACGATGTTTCCCATCTTCAGTGTTAAAAGAAAGGCTCCTGAAACAGAGACGAAAGTTCAGGATGACAAAAAGAATAAACAGCAGGAGTAGGAATCAAAGCGCCAGCACGTGCACAATGAAACCTGACATACACTTTCCTTGGCACGCCGTTGAAACGAAAGATTTTATTTCATTTTATTATGCTGACACTCCAAACCACAATTGGGCACTCAAATGTTTTGTCCAGAGTGCCCGACTGCGACTCAAAAAAATGTTATATTCGAACACGTGTGTGTGTGTGTGTGTGTGTGTGTGTGTGTGTGTGTGTGTGTGTGTGTGTGTGTGTGTGTGTGTGTGTGTGTGTGTGTGTGTGAGTGAGAGAGAGAGAGAGAGAGAGAGAGAGAGAGAGAGAAAACACTGAAATCTGAAATGTTTAATGTCATTAGCTGTAAAGCTGTAGTGACAATTCAGAACAAAAATGGTGCAAAACAGATAAAAATGGAACAGAAAGGAAAAGAACAGAATTGAAGCAAAATAAACTACTAAGAGATAAGCGACGCTTTGGTACTCTGTCATTAGCTTGAAAAAGTCCATGTGGCATAGGGGTACTGTGCCTTTTTTGTCCAGTCGTTTGTCTCCAAGGTTTGGACAGTACACAGGAAACAGAGTACGTATAATCCATATACTAATTATTAAAGCATGTGACATCGACACACATCATTCCAGTACGAACACATCATAAAAATACATTGTCGATGTTGACCATCCGAATGTAACCCTTCCTTTTCGCCTATGCATTTTATTTTCTCATGGAACCCAAACTAAGTTTTTAATTAATTGAGTATTTGGACCGAAGGTAGACGTTTTACTTATATTTACTGCTTCGGATACGTATTTTGCAAGTGAGAGTATCATATCTTCATTTTCTGTCATCAATATGTCGAACAAATGTTTTCTATGCGCTGGAGCTGTATTGAAAAGGGTACAGGTTTTTTGCAATCCTTCGTATGTTTTGCAGAAAAATATGAAATGATTTTCATCTTCCGGGCTTTTGCCACACATTGGGCAAGGGGATGTTGCTACGTCTGAATCGAACCATCTTCTGTTGGCATTCAGTCAAATCTCTCAATCTGAGCCTCGCAATGCATAAATTATTTTATGCCACTTATTTGTTACGATCTTAATATATTATTATTTCTCTATTTGAAATATTTATTTGATTGAATAGAACCATTTATACCTTACCGTTGCTGTCTATTTATCCGTGCCAGTTTTGTTTGTAACATGCTATAATTCTATCTTTTAATTCCGATATAAAGCCGCTCTCGTGCCCAACTCCTAGCCACATCCAAACAAGACCGAATTCGTTAGTGTTTTCTTGATGTGTGTGTGTGTGTGTGTGTGTGTGTGTGTGTGTGTGTGTGTGTGTTTTCTTGATGTGTGTGTGTGTGTGTGTGTGTGTGTGTGTGTGTGTGTATGTGTGTGTGTGTGTGTTATTTGACTGTCAAGTATATTTGTTTTATATCACTTAATCTTTAAACTCGTTTGTTTGAGTATTTATTTATTTATTTATTTTGTTTCAAATAATCAGCTCAGGCCTGCTCTGTTCAATTTCTGGAAAAGATTTCATTAAAGGGAAGCAACCTCACTTAGACGTCAGCAAAATTATCCCCCTTACACCGAAACGCTAAAATTTCAAACCCCGTTTCTCTGTCTGTCTATCTCTCTCTCTCTCTCTCTCTCTCTCTCTCTCTCTCTCTCTCTCTCTCTCTCTCTCTCTCTCTCTCTTTCCTCTCTCTCTTCTCTCTCTGTGCCGTTTTGTCGATCAGCTGTATTTTCCTATATTCCAGACGATGTTCGCATACTGCAAAAAGGTTCCAGGCCTTTTCATGAATATACCATCCTGATTGTCTCTCTCCGTCTCTGTATCTCTGTGTGTGCGCGAGAGAGAGAGTGCGCCATTGTAATGGGTGGAAAGGCCTTCTGCAATAAAAACATTTCTGAGTTTCTCACCTCTCTCTTTCCCTCTCCTCCTCTTCCCCTCTCTCTCTCTCTCTCTCTCTCTCTCTCTCTCTCTCTCTCTCTCTCAGTCTCAAACATGAGCTGTCAATAAACTAATGACAGTAAAGAGTCAAAGTTTCAAAGTGTCTCTCCCCCCATCCACCCCCCTCCCCCTCTCTCTTTCTTTCTCTGCCTCCCTCTCTCTAACATGGTCAGTCAATAAGTCAGTGACAGTAAAGTGTCAAAGTTTCAAAGTGTCTCCCCCCCGCAACCCCCCTCCCCCTGTGTGTGTGTGTGTGTGTGTGTGTGTGTGTGTGTGTGTGTGTGTGTGTGTGTGTGTGTGTGTGCAGTTTTTCAACAAGCGGTGGCACAAGCTCCACCTGAGCGTGACCCGGGAGACGGCGGAGCTGTACCTGGACTGTCGGCCCGTGGCCTCCCAGCCCATCGTGCCCCGCTCCCCGATAGACCTCAACGGGGACATCGTCCTGGGCACCAGGGAGCCTGATGGATCCACCACTCCTGTATGTGAGGGCGGGGAGGGGGTGTGTGGGTGGAGGGTTGTTGGGTGGGTGAGGGAGGAGCACCAGGAAGCACCAATCCTGTATGTGTGGGTGGGGTGGGGGTGTGGGGTGGTGTGGGTGGAGGGTTGTTGGGTGGGAGAGGGAGGGAGGGAGGGACGGTCGCCAGGGAGCCCAATGGATCCATCACTCCTGTATGTGTGGGTGGGGGTGTGTTGGTGGTGGGGGGAGGGTGTTGTGTGGTGGACGGGGGAGGGGGGAGAGGATGGGCGGGGGTGTGTGAGAGGGGGGGAAGGGGGGGAGTGTTTGTATATATATATATATATATATGTGTGTGTGGGTGGAGGGGTAGAGTTGGAGAAGGGTGTGTGGGGGAAGGAGGGTTGTGAAAATTGTGTGTGTGTGTGTGTGTGTGTGTGTGTGTGTGTGTGTGTGTGTGTGTGTGTGTGCTTGCATTCTTGTAATATTTTCTTTTCCAGTTTGA
>NC_134895.1:2526276-2531276 GCF_041734735.1 Babylonia areolata | reverse complement strand
GGACGTAGGAATATACACTTTGCAACATCTGTCAGGGATCACTTTGCGTTTGATCATAATTAATTATCAAGAATGCGTTGGATGCGGTGTTTCAACTGTGAGCGATTTGTACGGGGCAACTGGCGTATGACATAGTGAAGGCGAACAATGCCTTGCAGTGTGCGATCTTAAATCATCAGCGAACACTGGGTGAGTGTGAATTCCGTAACCCTGCAAAAAAGGGGAAAGGAAAAGAAAGGTTTACTGCATGTTGCGGAAGAAGTGTAAGTTTACAGGCTGCATGGTGGGCATGGACACGGGTCAAGGTTGACGCCTTGAGGGGAATGGAATGGATGAGAGAGAAGGGTTTCGTGCTACGTTCAAGTGGAGCAGATGATTATGTAGAGAGAGGCAGAAATAATGTCTGGAACCGGTTTGTTGCCCCAGAATTTTCCCTCTCCTCCCACCCACCCACCCCGCCACCTCCCCCCTCCCCCCGCACCCCTCCTCTCCCTCCATAAGTTCAACTCCACCGAGTCATTCTTGGAAAAGGCCTTAAACCATTCACTCCAATGTCGAGTGAGCCGTAAGACAGAATGTAGGAATTAGTATCTTACTGAAAATAAAAATGGCGGAGTTAATTTTGGGCAGCCCCCAGTACACTCCAGTTGTGGACCAAAAGACTGTCCGTGAAGAGACAGCGCGGGTTGGTATCGTTTCTGCCCCAACAGTCTTGTTGATGAAATATCGGATTAAACTAACTCTATGCGTTGGGCATAAACGAACTAAAGTCCATGGAGAATTATTTCGGGGCAGCGCTTTTGGTTCCTGGAGTCTTTGGGGGAAAATGAGACGGTATCATGGTAACCGTGCCCCGAATGGCCGCCTCAAGATGTGTCTTGATTTCATAGAATAAAATGAAGTGATTTAAAATATAAAAAGAGATAAAGCGCGTGTTATAACATGCATGCTACATGAAGAATGCACTGGCATTCAGTGCTGCAGTCATGGGGGCTAGCTGGCCTTTGGTGAACCATCCCAACACCTTCTTCTTCTGCATTCGTGGGCTGCAACTCCCACGTTCACTCGCATGTACACGAGTGGGCTTTTACGTGCATGACCGTTTTTACCCCGCCATGTAGGCAGCCATGCTCCGCTTTCGGGGGTGTGCATGCTGGGTATGTTCTTGTTTCCATAACCCACCGAACGCTGACATGGATTACAGGATCTTTAACGTGCGTATTAGATCTTCTGCATGCGTTTACACACAAAGGGGGTTCAGGCACTAAGCAGGTCTGCACATATGTTGACCTGGGAAATCGTAAAAATCTCCACCCTTTACCCACCAGGCGTTGTCACCGTGATTCGAACCCGGGACCCTCAGACTGAAAGTCCAACGCTTTAACCACTCTGCTATTGCGCCCGTCATCCCAACGCCGACTGTCCGAAAACCCTCTTGGCCGAGAGAGTGGGGCTGGAACTCGGGCAAGACGCTCTCCACTATCTAGCTCAGAAAGTCGGGACAGCGGTTTCCTCCTCAGTTCTGGTGGTCATAGTAGGAAACGACTGACTGTCATACATACTGAAAGATGAGCAGAGATCCTTGGAGGATGTTGCAAAAAAAACAAAAAAACAAAAAAGTTTGGGGTGCAGCTATGTCGTTGGTGTGGCTTGCCACAGAATTGGATTTTACGTGCATGAGTTGCGTGTAGACTGCGAGATTTTGTGTGTGTGTGTGTGTGTGTGTGTGTGTGTGTGTGTGTGTGCGTGCGTGCGTGCGTGCGTGCGTGCGTGCGTGTGTGAGAGAGAGAGATTATTATTATTATTGTTAGCATTGTTATTATTATCATTATTATCGGTGTTGTTTTGTTGTTGTTGTTGTTGTTATTGCTACCATCGTTATTAGGATATATGGGTTTGTATTCGAAAATGGTAGTGAGCACGATTATCTTAGCAATTACGGGAACTGTTGCGTCGTGTCTGTGATTTGTTATTTATTTATTTCTTTGTTTGTTTAATTGTCTATTTATTAATGTATTTATTTATCTATTTATTTGTTTATTATAGAAAAAGTAGGGCAGAATCTGGTCAGCGCGTCAGGTACATGCGAAGATGAGGTATCTGCCTTTCTGTTCCCGCTTCACAGCAGATGTGTTGTAGCGGACGTCAGTCAGTCCCACACGCTTTGACACGTTCTTGGAACCGAAACTAGAAACCGAATCGGCGAACCTCATCATCTTCTTTTCGTTATCATCCCGACAGGCGACCAGTCAGTCAGTAGGTCACTCAGTGGTCAGCCAGTGAGTCCGTCATTTAGTCAGTCAGCCAGCCGGCCAGTGAGTCAGTCAATTAGGGAGTCAGTCAGCCAGCGAGTCAGTCAATTAGGGAGTCAGTCAGCCAGTGAGTCAGGCATTTAATCAGTCAGCCATTTAGTCAGTCAGTCAGCCATTTAGTCTGTCAGTCAGCCAGTGAATCAGCCATTTAGTCAGTGAGTCAGTCAGCCAGCGAGTCAATCATTTAGTAAGTCAGTCAGCCAATGAGTCAATCATTTAGTCAGTCGGTGAGTGAGCCATTTAGTCAGTCAGTCAGCCAGTGAGTCAGCCATTTAGTCAGTCAGCCAGCGAGTCAATCATTTAGTCAGTCAGTCAGCCAGTGAGTAAGCCATTCAGTCAGTCAGTCAGCCAGTGCGTCAGTCAATTAGGCAGTCAGTCAGTCAGTCAAGTCAATATTTTATTTCATGATGGTAAATTGAATAAGCAACAACTGTTTAAAAAAAAATTATTTATTTATTTATTTTTACATCAAACCATCAATGAAAAAATAGGAAAAAATAAGAGAGAGAGAGAGAGAGAGAGAGAGAGAGAGAGAGAGAGATTCATTTAGTCAATCAGTTAACATGATATTTGATTATTCATAAAACATTTTCTTCTTTTTTCCCCTGTTCTTCTCGTGACCCAAACGTATAAACTTGTTGACCATGCCATCAGGTATGGAAGCATATTTTGACTGAAAGTTAGAAGTTACTTTAACGCCTTTAACTAGTGTGAAAACAGATCTGATTTAGAAAACAACAACAACAAAAAACACCTACTTAAGTGTCCGCCCATTATTAAACGCGTGTGGATGCAGATTTGACTAAAAACAAAACGTCACCTCGTAGAGAAGATAGTCACCCATCTAACATGTTTCGAACGGATTTTACTAAAAAAATCAGGTGGTTCTCCATTTCATCAGCGTGAAAACTGGTTTGACTAAAGAAAACCAGAGAGAGAGAGAGAGAGAGAACTAGCCTTGCATGTAACATAAAAGCATGACAGCAGACTCAACTAAAAACCAAAAGATACTGATCACAAAGAAACCCCCTTTAACATATCTCGAATCACATTTCACTAACCCCCCAAAAACTAACAAAAAACTGCTACCCATTCATTTTAACAAGTGTGGCAACAGTTACTTGACTAAAAAAAAAACTAAATAAAAAACACATACAAATTTGCTCACAAAAATGGCAAACCATTCAACATGTGAGGAAATGATGAGAAAAAAAAAGCAACGGTAAGTACCTGCTGCTTAACCAACTAACCCAGAGTGGCCTGATTTCCATGCGAACCCTCCGTGTCAAGAGGTGTCCATTGTTGCTGTTTTTTCTCTTTCCACCAGCTTCAGTTGCCCGGCAAAGCCAAGAATCAAAAGGACAAGAAACTTAAGAAGAAAATAGCGAATGGCCAGAATGGGACTATGGCACAGGGAGTATGTCTTGCATTTCCTTCATGGCACCGCAGCTCTTTTTTCTTTTTTTTTCTTCCCAGACCACTTCACAGCACAGATACCCACTTCTGTTTCTTGTACTTACACTTTTGGAAATTTTTGTTTTTCTTCTTTTCCTCATCACCAACGAACGTGTGTGTTTTTGCTCTCTTTTGCAAAATTTATTTATTTCTGCATTAATTTGCACAGCTGTTTCGGTTTGTTTTTTTTCTCTACGGGCGTGTTTTTTTCCTCTTCTTTTTTTTCCAGTTTCCATTTGTTATCCCCACTCTTTTCGTGTTTTTATTTATTTATTTATTTATTTTTTAATCTTAGCTTTCAGGAAGTGTGTTCACTGTCTTTTTGCTTGCTTGGTTGTTCTTGATTTCTCTGTTTGTTGACTGCTGGTTTGAGCGGTTCTTGCCTGTGTGTGTGTGTGTGTGTGTGTGTGTGTGTGTGTGTGTTTAGCTGTTGAGTGGTTTGTGGTGCCTCTGATGTGTTTAGCTGTTGAGTGGTTTGTGGTGCCTCTGATGTGTTTAGCTGTTAGAGTGGTTTGTGGTGCCTCTGATGTGTTTAGCTGTTGAGTGGTTTGTGGTGCCTCTGATGTGTTTAGCTGTTGAGTGGTTTGTGGTGCCTCTGATGTGTTTAGCTGTTAGAGTGGTTTGTGGTGCTTCTGATGTGTTTAGCTGTTGAGTGGTTTGTGTTGCCTCTGATGTGTTTAGCTGTTGAGTGGTTTGTGGTGCCTCTGATGTGTTTCAATATTTTGCTGCTTCTGTTGATATCGTCGTCGTCGTCGTTGTTGTTGTCGCTGTTGTTGCTTTTAGCTTCGATTTTGTATTGCCTTGCTGAATGTTTTATTATCTTTTTCCCCGCTTCATTGTCTATAATCTGTTTCTTTCTCTTTCAACCCCCCCCCCTTCTTTTATATCCATTTCCTCGCGCGAGTGTGTGTGTGTGTGTGTGTGTGTGTGTGTGTGTGTGAATGATTTAGTCACATGAACGGCTGTTTGTATTTCTTCGTCTGATTTGCTTGCATTTTTTTACCTGCTTTTGTGTGTGTGTGTGTGTGTGTGTGTGTGTGTGTGTGTGTGTGTGTGTGTTGTGTGTGTGTGTGTGTGTGGTTTGTGTGTGTACAGACACCCAAAACTTCCCCTGTGAGGGATTGATAAAGTAATATTGTGTTGTGTTGCTATATGCTGTATTGAGTAAAGCAGATGTATGAACATGCGTCTACACACAGGTTGGAGTGAGTGTGGCATCCAGTCGTCATGTGT
>NC_134895.1:2513776-2521276 GCF_041734735.1 Babylonia areolata | reverse complement strand
GTATGTCACTGTGCAGGGACTGTTGTGTGTATTTACTGTGAAGGTATGTCACTGTGCAGGGACTGTTCTATTTACTGTGAAGGTATATCACTGTGCAGGGACTGTTCTATTTACTGTGAAGGTATCTCACTGTGCAGGGACTGTTGTGTGTATTTACTGTGAAGGTATGTCACTGTGCAGGGACTGTTCTATTTACTGTGAAGGTATGTCACTGTGCAGGGACTGTTCTATTTACTGTGAAGGTATGTCACTGTGCAGGGACTGTTCTATTTACTGTGAAGGTATGTCACTGTGCAGGGACTGTTCTGTGTATTCACTGTGAAGGTATGTCACTGTGCAGGCACTGTTGTGTGTATTTACTGTGAAGGTATGTCACTGTGCAGGGACTGTTCTATTTACTGTGAAGGTATGTCACTGTGCAGGGACTGTTCTGTGTATTTACTGTGAAGGTATCTCACTGTGCAGGGACTGTTCTATTTACTGTGAAGGTATCTCACTGTGCAGGGACTGTTCTATTTACTGTGAAGGTATGTCACTGTGCAGGGACTGTTGTGTGTATTTACTGTGAAGGTATGTCACTGTGCAGGGACTGTTCTGTGTATTTACTGTGAAGGTATGTCACTGTGCAGGGACTGTTCTATTTACTGTGAAGGTATGTCACTGTGCAGGGACTGTTCTATTTACTGTGAAGGTATGTCACTGTGCAGGGACTGTTCTATTTACTGTGAAGGTATGTCACTGTGCAGGGACTGTTCTATTTACTGTGAAGGTATGTCACTGTGCAGGGACTGTTCTGTGTATTTACTGTGAAGGTATGTCACTGTGCAAGGACTGTTGTGTGTATTTACTGTGAAGGTATGTCACTGTGCAGGGACTGTTCTATTTACTGTGAAGGTATCTCACTGTGCAGGGACTGTTCTGTGTATTTACTGTGAAGGTATGTCACTGTGCAGGGACTGTTCTATTTACTGTGAAGGTATGTCACTGTGCAGGGACTGTTCTATTTACTGTGAAGGTATGTCACTGTGCAGGGACTGTTCTATTTACTGTGAAGGTATGTCACTGTGCAGGGACTGTTCTATTTACTGTGAAGGTATGTCACTGTGCAGGGACTGTTCTATTTACTGTGAAGGTATGTCACTGTGCAGGGACTGTTCTGTGTATTCACTGTGAAGGTATGTCACTGTGCAGGGACTGTTCTATTCACTGTGAAGGTATGTCACTGTGCAGGGACTGTTGTGTGTATTTACTGTGAAGGTATGTCACTGTGCAGGGACTGTTATGTGTATTCACTGTGAAGGTATGTCACTGTGCAGGGACTGTTCTATTTACTGTGAAGGTATGTCACTGTGCAGGGACTGTTCTATTTACTGTGAAGGTATGTCACTGTGCAGGGACTGTTCTGTGTATTTACTGTGAAGGTATGTCACTGTGCAGGGACTGTTGTGTGTATTTACTGTGAAGGTATGTCACTGTGCAGGGACTGTTCTGTGTATTTACTGTGAAGGTATCTCACTGTGCAGGGACTGTTCTGTGTATTTACTGTGAAGGTATCTCACTGTGCAGGGACTGTTGTGTGTATTTACTGTGAAGGTATGTCACTGTGCAGGGACTGTTCTATTTACTGTGAAGGTATGTCACTGTGCAGGGACTGTTCTATTTACTGTGAAGGTATGTCACTGTGCAGGGACTGTTGTGTGTATTTACTGTGAAGGTATGTCACTGTGCAGGGACTGTTCTGTGTATTTACTGTGAAGGTATGTCACTGTGCAGGGACTGTTCTATTTACTGTGAAGGTATGTCACTGTGCAGGGACTGTTCTGTGTATTTACTGTGAAGGTATGTCACTGTGCAGGGACTGTTCTATTTACTGTGAAGGTATGTCACTGTGCAGGGACTGTTCTGTGTATTTACTGTGAAGGTATGTCACTGTGCAGGGACTGTTCTATTTACTGTGAAGGTATGTCACTGTGCAGGGACTGTTCTATTTACTGTGAAGGTGTGTCACTGTGCAGGGACTGTTCTGTGTATTTACTGTGAAGGTATGTCACTGTGCAGGGACTGTTCTATTTACTGTGAAGGTATGTCACTGTGCAGGGACTGTTCTATTTACTGTGAAGGTATGTCACTGTGCAGGGACTGTTCTGTGTATTTACTGTGAAGGTATGTCACTGTGCAGGGACTGTTGTGTGTATTTACTGTGAAGGTATGTCACTGTGCAGGGACTGTTCTGTGTATTTACTGTGAAGGTATGTCACTGTGCAGGGACTGTTCTATTTACTGTGAAGGTATGTCACTGTGCAGGGACTGTTCTGTGTATTTACTGTGAAGGTATGTCACTGTGCAGGGACTGTTCTATTTACTGTGAAGGTATGTCACTGTGCAGGGACTGTTGTGTGTATTTACTGTGAAGGTATGTCACTGTGCAGGGACTGTTGTGTGTATTTACTGTGAAGGTATGTCACTGTGCAGGGACTGTTCTGTGTATTTACTGTGAAGGTATGTCACTGTGCAGGGACTGTTCTATTTACTGTGAAGGTATGTCACTGTGCAGGGACTGTTCTGTGTATTTACTGTGAAGGTATGTCACTGTGCAGGGACTGTTCTGTGTATTTACTGTGAAGGTATGTCACTGTGCAGGGACTGTTCTATTTACTGTGAAGGTATGTCACTGTGCAGGGACTGTTGTGTGTATTTACTGTGAAGGTATGTCACTGTGCAGGGACTGTTCTATTTACTGTGAAGGTATGTCACTGTGCAGGGACTGTTCTGTGTATTTACTGTGAAGGTATGTCACTGTGCAGGGACTGTTCTATTTACTGTGAAGGTATGTCACTGTGCAGGGACTGTTCTGTGTATTTACTGTGAAGGTATCTCACTGTGCAGGGACTGTTCTATTTACTGTGAAGGTATCTCACTGTGCAGGGACTGTTCTGTGTATTTACTGTGAAGGTATGTCACTGTGCAGGGACTGTTCTATTTACTGTGAAGGTATGTCACTGTGCAGGGACTGTTCTATTTACTGTGAAGGTATGTCACTGTGCAGGGACTGTTCTATTTACTGTGAAGGTATGTCACTGTGCAGGGACTGTTCTATTTACTGTGAAGGTATGTCACTGTGCAGGGACTGTTCTGTGTATTTACTGTGAAGGTATGTCACTGTGCAGGGACTGTTCTATTTACTGTGAAGGTATGTCACTGTGCAGGGACTGTTCTATTTACTGTGAAGGTATCTCACTGTGCAGGGACTGTTCTGTGTATTCACTGTGAAGGTATGTCACTGTGCAGGGACTGTTCTATTTACTGTGAAGGTATGTCACTGTGCAGGGACTGTTGTGTGTATTTACTGTGAAGGTATGTCACTGTGCAGGCACTGTTGTGTGTATTTACTGTGAAGGTATGTCACTGTGCAGGGACTGTTGTGTGTATTCACTGTGAAGGTATGTCACTGTGCAGGGACTGTTCTGTGTATTTACTGTGAAGGTATGTCACTGTGCAGGGACTGTTGTGTGTATTTACTGTGAAGGTATGTCACTGTGCAGGGACTGTTCTATTTACTGTGAAGGTATATCACTGTGCAGGGACTGTTCTATTTACTGTGAAGGTATCTCACTGTGCAGGGACTGTTGTGTGTATTTACTGTGAAGGTATGTCACTGTGCAGGGACTGTTCTATTTACTGTGAAGGTATGTCACTGTGCAGGGACTGTTCTATTTACTGTGAAGGTATCTCACTGTGCAGGGACTGTTGTGTGTATTCACTGTGAAGGTATGTCACTGTGCAGGGACTGTTCTATTTACTGTGAAGGTATGTCACTGTGCAGGGACTGTTCTGTGTATTTACTGTGAAGGTATGTCACTGTGCAGGGACTGTTCTATTTACTGTGAAGGTATGTCACTGTGCAGGGACTGTTCTGTGTATTCACTGTGAAGGTATGTCACTGTGCAGGCACTGTTGTGTGTATTTACTGTGAAGGTATGTCACTGTGCAGGGACTGTTCTATTTACTGTGAAGGTATGTCACTGTGCAGGGACTGTTCTGTGTATTTACTGTGAAGGTATCTCACTGTGCAGGGACTGTTCTATTTACTGTGAAGGTATCTCACTGTGCAGGGACTGTTCTATTTACTGTGAAGGTATGTCACTGTGCAGGGACTGTTCTGTGTATTTACTGTGAAGGTATGTCACTGTGCAGGGACTGTTCTGTGTATTTACTGTGAAGGTATGTCACTGTGCAGGGACTGTTCTATTTACTGTGAAGGTATCTCACTGTGCAGGGACTGTTCTATTTACTGTGAAGGTATGTCACTGTGCAGGGACTGTTCTATTTACTGTGAAGGTATGTCACTGTGCAGGGACTGTTCTATTTACTGTGAAGGTATGTCACTGTGCAGGGACTGTTCTGTGTATTTACTGTGAAGGTATGTCACTGTGCAGGACTGTTGTGTGTATTTACTGTGAAGGTATGTCACTGTGCAGGGACTGTTCTATTTACTGTGAAGGTATCTCACTGTGCAGGGACTGTTCTGTGTATTTACTGTGAAGGTATGTCACTGTGCAGGGACTGTTCTATTTACTGTGAAGGTATGTCACTGTGCAGGGACTGTTCTATTTACTGTGAAGGTATGTCACTGTGCAGGGACTGTTCTATTTACTGTGAAGGTATGTCACTGTGCAGGGACTGTTCTATTTACTGTGAAGGTATGTCACTGTGCAGGGACTGTTCTTATTTACTGTGAAGGTATGTCACTGTGCAGGGACTGTTCTGTGTATTCACTGTGAAGGTATGTCACTGTGCAGGGACTGTTCTATTTACTGTGAAGGTATGTCACTGTGCAGGGACTGTTGTGTGTATTTACTGTGAAGGTATGTCACTGTGCAGGGACTGTTGTGTGTATTACTGTGAAGGTATGTCACTGTGCAGGGACTGTTCTATTTACTGTGAAGGTATGTCACTGTGCAGGGACTGTTCTATTTACTGTGAAGGTATGTCACTGTGCAGGGACTGTTCTGTGTATTTACTGTGAAGGTATGTCACTGTGCAGGGACTGTTGTCTATTTACTGTGAAGGTATGTCACTGTGCAGGGACTGTTGTGTGTATTTACTGTGAAGGTATGTCACTGTGCAGGGACTGTTCTGTGTATTTACTGTGAAGGTATGTCACTGTGCAGGGACTGTTCTATTTACAGTGAAGGTATGTCACTGTGCAGGGACTGTTCTGTGTATTTACTGTGAAGGTATGTCACTGTGCAGGGACTGTTCTATTTACTGTGAAGGTATGTCACTGTGCAGGGACTGTTCTGTGTATTTACTGTGAAGGTATGTCACTGTGCAGGGACTGTTCTATTTACTGTGAAGGTATGTCACTGTGCAGGGACTGTTCTATTTACTGTGAAGGTGTGTCACTGTGCAGGGACTGTTCTGTGTATTTACTGTGAAGGTATGTCACTGTGCAGGGACTGTTCTATTTACTGTGAAGGTATGTCACTGTGCAGGGACTGTTCTATTTACTGTGAAGGTATGTCACTGTGCAGGGACTGTTCTGTGTATTTACTGTGAAGGTATGTCACTGTGCAGGGACTGTTGTGTGTATTTACTGTGAAGGTATGTCACTGTGCAGGGACTGTTCTGTGTATTTACTGTGAAGGTATGTCACTGTGCAGGGACTGTTCTATTTACTGTGAAGGTATGTCACTGTGCAGGGACTGTTCTGTGTATTTACTGTGAAGGTATGTCACTGTGCAGGGACTGTTCTATTTACTGTGAAGGTATGTCACTGTGCAGGGACTGTTGTGTGTATTTACTGTGAAGGTATGTCACTGTGCAGGGACTGTTGTGTGTATTTACTGTGAAGGTATGTCACTGTGCAGGGACTGTTCTGTGTATTTACTGTGAAGGTATGTCACTGTGCAGGGACTGTTCTATTTACTGTGAAGGTATGTCACTGTGCAGGGACTGTTCTGTGTATTTACTGTGAAGGTATGTCACTGTGCAGGGACTGTTGTGTGTATTTACTGTGAAGGTATGTCACTGTGCAGGGACTGTTCTATTTACTGTGAAGGTATGTCACTGTGCAGGGACTGTTCTGTGTATTTACTGTGAAGGTATGTCACTGTGCAGGGACTGTTCTATTTACTGTGAAGGTATGTCACTGTGCAGGGACTGTTCTGTGTATTTACTGTGAAGGTATCTCACTGTGCAGGGACTGTTCTGTGTATTTACTGTGAAGGTATGTCACTGTGCAGGGACTGTTCTGTGTATTTACTGTGAAGGTATGTCACTGTGCAGGGACTGTTGTGTGTATTTACTGTGAAGGTATGTCACTGTGCAGGGACTGTTCTATTTACTGTGAAGGTATGTCACTGTGCAGGGAGTGTTCTGTGTATTCACTGTGAAGGTATCTCACTGTGCAGGGGGTGCCAGGAACGCCGGGGTCACCGGGAGTGTCAGGGGAGCCAGGAACACCGGTAAGACGTTGTTGTGGACATGGTGTGTCAGGACGGCCACCGTTCTTCTGGTGTGCCTCCCAGTGAACAGTTTCAGTTTCAGTTTCACTTTCTCAAGGAGGCGTCACTGCGTTCGGACAAATCCATACACGCTACACCACATCTGTTGAGCAGATGCCTGACCAGCAGCATAACCCAACGCGCTTAGTCAGGCCTTGAGTGCATGCTTACATATTTGTGTACCTATGAAAGTGGATTTCATTTTACGTAATTTCGCCAGAGGACAACATTCTCGTTGCCATGGGTTCTTTTTCAGTGCGCCAAGTGCGTGCTGCACACGGGACCTCGGTTTATCGTCTCATCCGAAAGACTAGACGCTCAGTTTGATTTTCCAGTCAAACTTAGGAGAAAGGGCGAGAGCGGGATTCGAACCCACACCCTCACGGACTCTCTGTATTGGCAGCTGAGCGTCATAACCATTCTGCCACCTTCCTCACACACACACACACACACACACACACACACACACACACACACACACACACACACACACACACACATATACTGTTCACTGATCTACACCGTCAGCAGGTATACAATTATACCAACCACCACACCCTCTCTGATCTACACCGTCAGCAGATATACAATTATACCAACCGCCACACCCTCTGATCTACACCGTCAGCAGGTATACAATTATACCAACCAACACACCCTCTCACCACCCTTTTCTCCTCACCCCCCACCCCCCCACCCCAATACACAGTGAACAGCCATGTCTCACTTTTCTTCTCCGTGGCTTTCTTTTCTTCTTTTTTTTCTTTTTTTTTCTTTTCTTTTTCTTTTCTTTTCCTTTTTTCTTTCGTTCCACCATAAATCTGGAGACAGACGTCCAAACGTCTCTGAACCTGTCTGTACTTGTATCGGTGTGCGTTTGTGTGTACGTGCATGCGTGTGTGCGTGCGTGTGTGTACGTGCATACGTACATGCGTGCGTGTGTATGTGTGTGTGTGTGTGTGTGTGAGAAGCGATTGGTGACATCATACGCCAG
>NC_134895.1:2498776-2508776 GCF_041734735.1 Babylonia areolata | reverse complement strand
AGCCACTCGCTTGTAGTGCCTGCACTGTGCGTCAAACCACGGACTGCCAGTTGTCCTCCTTCCCTCCCCTCCACACTGTACCGTTTGACTCATACAGCTAGCTGCATTGAATATAATGGCCACAAATTTGGACAATGCCGACTCCACATCAACACTAATATCATTATTGGCATCTTCAAGAGCTGTCTGCGTATCAGCAGATGACATTTCTCTTAAAAACGTTTCTGCTTTTGTAGGATCCCATTTTACTTTTTGAAACGACACTTTTTCCTGGCGAGAATCACAACTAGGTTTGTCACAATTGCTAATGATATTCGCTTCGACAGGCATATGCTGCGATTCTACTCTATCCACTACCTTAAAACTAACCATTTGCGTAATAATACCTGTAGAACATAAAAAGTAGTCAATAGTACTGTTTCCATTTACAGTCAAAAAGGTGAATTTTCCTTCAATATCTCCATCAATAAAACCATTTAAAGGAGTGAATTGAAAAGTACTGCAAAGTTCTATCAACGATTTACCAAAACCATTTACAACCTTATCTTGACATGTTCTAACAAAATCACTTTCATCATCAACAAAAAAACCAAAATCACTCAAATCATCTGTCTGTAATGACCAATCCGCAATACGAGCATTTAAATCTCCAGCAAGAATAAAGTGAACATCATCATCTTGCTCGTAGAACGATACCAAAAATTGTTCCAGCATTTGTAAAGTGCAGTCATATTCTTTATCTTTATAATAAACACTATTTATAGGATGATTATACATAGATATGGTGGTAGAGAGAGAGAGAGAGAGAGAGAGTGTGTGTGTGTGTTTGTGTGGTGGTGGTAGAGAGAGAGAGAGGGAGAGAGAGATAGTGTGTGTGTGTGGTGGTAGTGGTGGTGGTGGTAGAGAAAGAGGGAGAGAGAGAGAGTGTGTGTGTGTGTGGTGATGGTAGAGAGAGGGAGGGAGAGAGTGTGTGTGTGTGTGTGTGTGTGTGTGTGTGGTAGAGAGAGAGAGAGAGAGTGTGTGTGGTGGTAGAGGGAGAGAGTGTGTGTGTGTGTGTGTGTGTGTGTGTGTGGTGGTAGAGAGAGAGAGAGTGTGTGTGTGTGGTGGTGGTGGTGGTAGCGAGAGAGAGAGAGGGAGAGAGAGAGAGAGAGTGTGGTGATGGTGGTGGTGGTAGAGAGAGAGAGGGAGAGAGAGTGTGTGTGTGTGTGTGTGGTGGTAGTGAGTGTGTGTGTGTGGAGGGGGGGGGGAGAGAGAGAGAGAGTGTGTGTGGGGTGGTGGTGGTGGTAGAGAGAGAGTGCGTAGGTGGTGGTGGTGGTAGAGAAAGAGAGTGTGTGAGTGTGTGTGGGGGGGGGAGAGAGTGAGAGTGTGTGTGTGTGTGTGTGTGTGCGTGTGTGGTGGTAGAGAGAGAGTGTGAGTGTGTGTGTGTGAGAGAGTGCGTGGGTGGTGGTGGTGGTAGAGAGAGAGAGTGTGTGTGGGGGGGGGGGGCAGAGAGAGAGTGTGTGTGGGAGAGAGAGAGAGAGTGTGTGTGAATGAGTGAGTGTGTGTGTGTGTGTGGTGGTAGAGGGAGAGAGAGTGTGTGTGTGTGTTTGTGTGGTGGTGGTGGTGGTAGATCAAGATAGAGAGTGTGTGTGTGGTGGTGGTGGTAGAGAGAGAGAGAGTGTGTGTGTGTGTGTGTGTGTGGTGGTGGTGGTGAGAGAGAGAGAGAGAGAGAGAGAGAGAGTGGACTATGATGACAGTGATGATGATTTTGGTCATGCTGATGAAAGGCAATAATGACGAGAAATTTTAGAAATACTTTTTATTTTATTTTATTTTATTTTTTATACCGATAATGATAATGGAATTGGTAGTGGTGGTGGTTTTGCTTCAGTTACTGTGGTGATTGTGACGACGACGATGACCATGATAATGACAGTGATGATAATGGTGGTGGTGGTGGTGATTGTGGCGGTGGTTGTGTTGATGACATGGACCCTGAAATAGCGTCTATCCTCGGTCGGAGACCAAACTCTAAGCGCTTTACAAACACGGCGTCATATGCACAACAGGCTGCCTACCTGGGTAGAGCCGACTAACGGCTGCCACTGGGCGCTCATCAGTCGTTTCCTGTGTCATTCAATCAGATGTTAGGTAGGCGGAGGTGGTGGTGAAGATTATGGTGATGGAGAAGATGGTGATGATGATAATGATGGTAGTGGTTGTAACACGTGTTTCCTGTTGCATCTTTTGGGTTTGAGAGTTACAAGGGAGAGAACTATAACATGATAAATTAATGATGACTCCAGACTAACGGCCACTCGACTGTATGCATCTTGTTTGGTCTCTTCTGTACACGTGACATTGGTGGTGGTGTTATTGGTGCTGGGGCTTTGGTGATGATGATGACGAAGAAGAAGAAGAAGAAGAAGAAGAAGAACAGCAAGAAGAACAAGAAGAATGATTGACTGAATCTTTAATGGGTAAAATAATTAGGCACAATAAAGGCCTTTTTACAATTCTGCCCATTAAAAAAAAATAACGACACAAAACAAAGAAGATGAAGAAGAAGATGATGACGATAACGTTAATGATGATCACGACGATGATGACGACGACGACGACGATGATGACGATGATAGCGACCACGATGATGATGATAACAATGATGTTGACGACGACGACGATGATGACTACCATGATGATGATGATGACGACGACTACGACGATGTTGATGATGACGATGATGGTGATGACGACCATGGTGATGTCGGTGATGATGGCGGTGATGCTGACGATGACAGGTGAAAGGAGAACCCGGGGAGAGAGGGATCGCCGGCCCACCAGGACGGATCGGACGGCCCGGGGAAAGGGTAAGGGCACGCACCTGGCTGTTCTGTTCTCCTCCTGCCTCACCACTTCGCCTTTCTTCGTCTCTGTTTGTCTCTCTCTTTCTCTGTCACTGTCTCTCTCTCTTTGTCTGTCTGTCTGTCTCTTTCTCTGTGTCACTGTCTCTCTCTCTCTCTTTCTGTCTATGTCTGTCTTTTTGTCTCTGTCTTTCTCTGTGTCACTGTCTCTCTCTCTCTTTCTGTCTATCTATGTCTGTCTGTCTGTCTCTGTCTGTCAGTCTCTGTTTCTCTCTTTATTTGTCGCCCTCTCTCTTTCTCCCCCCTCTCTCTTTCTCCCCCCCTCTCTCTGTTTCTCTATGTCTGTCTCTGTTTCCTTGTCTGTCTGTGTCTCTCTTTCGTTCTCTGTCTCTTTCTCCCTCTCTTTTCCTCTCTCCTCCCTCCTCTCTCTCTTTCTCTCTCTCTCCCTCCCTTTCTCTGTCTCTTTCTCTCTCGATACATTCGCCCCGTCGTGAGTTAGGTTAGGGCAGCATGTAGGAACGTCGCTTTGGTTCATGTTTAACCCACGCTGATAAAATTGTTTGTCCTGTCTTGTCTTGTCTTGTCTGTTTCTGCACCACCACCACCCACCCCCAGCACAAACACACACATGATTTTATACTCTGTCTCTGTCTCTGATTCTCTCTCTCTCTCTCTCTCTCTCTCTCTCTCTCTGTACATTTGCCTCTATTTCTTTTTCTCACGCATGTGTAAAACGTCCCTCATGCTCAAAGAGAGGGACAATTAAAGGTAACTGTTTAATTCCTTTTCTTTCCCGCAGGGATTGCAAGGTCCCATTGGTCCCGTTGGAGATAAAGGGGCAAAGGTTCGTATTGTCTGTCCGTATGTTTTAACTTTGCTTTTTGTATCTTCCTTTTTTCTTGTTTTTTGTCCGTCTGTTTCCAAATTTCTATCTGTTTCTCGTTGTCTGTGTATGTCTGTGTCTGTCTGTTTGCCTCTGTGTGTGTGTGTGTGTGTGTGTGTGTGTGTGTGTGCGTGTGTGTGTGTGTGTGTGTGTGTGTGTGTGTGTGTGTGTGTGTGTGTGTGTTTCTGGGTTATATTTTGAAATGTGAGCAGCCTTTTGGTTGTTTTAGTGTTGGCTTATTCGTCAAAGAAATGTAATTGATTTGAGCATTCTGACTCTCAATATTGTGCATTATCATCACATTTTAACTCTGTTGATGAAGTATCGTTTATACCCATCAGCTAATCAACCATTTGGATACTGATTTTGCTACTGTCGTTGTCGCGCCTTCCAGCTGATCTTGATTAACCTTGGATAGTTGTACGTGGCTACCGTATAGTACATTGGTTCATGGTGTGTGTGTGGGCGTGTGTGTGTGTGTGTGTGTGTGTGTGTGTGTGTGTGTGTGTGTGTGTGTGTCTGTTAGTGTGTTCTTTAGTTTAGCGTCTTTTCACTATCAGTGATATTAGAAAATGTGTGTGTGTGTGTGTGTGTGTGTGTGTGTGTGCGTGTGTTAATCCTATTGATTAAAAAATGTAGAGAGCGAGGGATGTTTTTTGTTAGCATGATTTTTTTTTAATATATCTTTTTCTCTTGTAGCCCATCTTCAGCCTTAACATGTGTTTGTGCTTTCGGCTGACTACTATTTAGAAAAAATATGAACAGGAATAAGCAAATGAAAAATTAGGCACAGTCACTTAATGCTAATGCATCTTTTTAGTGCACTCTGAGATGGATAACTGTTACAGTTGCTACTACTTCAATGCTGCTGCTGCTGCTGTTGCTGTTACAACTACAGTTGATGTTGCTACTACGACTACTACTACCACTACTACCACTGCTGCTGCATTGCTACTACTACTACTAATACTATTGCTGCTGCTGCTGTTCCTGCTGCTACTATTACTACTACTACTGCTGCTACTACTACTACTACTACTGCTGCAGCTGCTACTACTGCTACTACTACTGCTGCTGCTGCTGTTGCTGCTACTACTACTTGTCACGCTCTATAAGAGAGCGGACTAGAAACCCCCACCCAGCCCAGCACTAACACCCAGACAACACAAACACAGACTACAACAATCCGGGGTTCACATACATTTGTTTAATCACACACCTAGCTTGCCCACAAACAATAACCACAACCCCAGCTGCAACAACACTTAAATAACAATGGATAAATATAACACACACACACACACAAAACCCACACAAAAAAACAACAACAGAGCTTTAAGATAAGGAAACAAGCACAACGTTAATGCTGTCGTGACGACGACGACGAACAGTAAGTGACGACGACGAAGAACAGCGACGACGAACACGAAGAACGGCGACGAACACGAAGAACGGCGACGACGAACACGAAGAACAGCGACGACGAACACGAAGAACAGCGACGACAAAGACGAACAGTAAGTTACAACGACGCGAAGAACAGCGACGACGAACACGAACAGTGACGCCGAAGACGAAGAGCAGTGACGACGAAGACGAAGAGCAGAACACCCAGACAGCTGAGCGCCAGGCCAGAGAACGCTGGCGACGGAAGCCAGCGGCAGGCGGCAGCAGCCAACGGAAGCCTGGACCAAGGAAGTCAAAGGCAGGCAGAGGGGTTCCCGGGGAGACAGTGGAGGGTCAGTGGAAGAGTAGGGAAGTCCGTGGATAAACACGAAAGTGGGAACACTGAAACCACTTCCAGAGAGGTACCACTACCCCAAAGCTGGAAGTTCACACAGAGAACACAGAGACCACGACCACTCGGAGGAAAATGATCCCCACTACAAGCGTCCAGACGGCAAACAGCCCTGAAGAGAGCCAAAGACTGGCACGGCTGCCTCCTCTGACAGTCGCGGGCGAAAAGCCCAGAATCTTGTCATTTGTTGACAAGGAAGAGGCTGATCTCAGTTCAGTGACAGCCTGAACTGAGACCGAGACAGACTGAAAATCTCGTGCAAGCAGCCCAACCCACTCTGCTCTCTAGCTGGAATGGGGTGGGTGAACGAGGGGGTTTAGCACTCGTATCTGATTTTGTCATGAGATGTGACACTACTACTACTACTACTACTACTACTGCTGATGCTGCTACTACTACAACTGCTGCTGCTGCTGCTGCTGCTACTACTACTACTACTACTACTACTGCTGCTACTACTACTCCTACTGCTGCTGCTGCTACTGCTGCTGCTGCTGCTGATGGTGCTGCTACAACAACTATTACTTCTGCTACCGTCTTTACAGTTACTGGATCCTTATAAACTGCAGAACGTTGTTTTACTTGACACTGCACAACAGCGAGATACGGACTCCAGAGAAACTGAACAACGGTGAACATTGATGATGACAACGACGACATTGGATGATAAACACAGCCAAAGCCATTGATGATCATCATGATCGTGATTAGTCTGACGACGATGATGACGACGGCGATGGTGGTGGTGGTGATGATAGAAGAGACTGGCTTGTGGATGACCAGTTCCACGTAGAGAGCTGGGAATGAAAGAAGTGCTGGATTCACTGACCTTGTGCCTTCTGTGTGTGTGTGTGTGTGTGTGTGCAGGGGGAGAGGGGGGAGAGGGGCGGTGAAGGCGGACAGGGCCCCAGAGGACTGCAGGTCTGTTTGCACGCTTCCTGACTTTTTGTACTTACCCCCCTCCCCCTGCCCCCAGCCCCCACCCCCCACTCCCCGAACATGGAGTACGGCTGCGTAAATGAGAGCCCGCGCCCCATTACACGCACGCGCAGATACATATGTACACAGAAAAAGACACACAGAAACACACTGACACACAGACACAGATAAAGGGACACACACACACACGCACACACACACATACACACACACCTCTCTATAAATACATACATACACGTACGAACGCACAAGACTCATGCACACAGACACACACACGCTCTTACGTTCTCACATTGAATCACATTTAATCATAGTATCTTTAAGATACAGTTAATGTAGACTGTATCTGTTGTCTGTTCTGTCAGAACCAGGATATTTCACATGGGAAAAATGTACATCGATATGTGTGTGCATGCGTGTTCTTCAGTTTAATGTCTGTTCACGTGATGTGATTTTAGACGAGAGCGTAAGTATGTGGGTACATGTGCGTGTGTGCATGCGTCTGCATGTGCATAAATATGCACGTGCGTGCGCGTGCCCGTTTGTGTATGTGCGTTTTTATGTGCGTGCGTGCGCGCGCGCGCGCGTGCGTTTGTGTGTGTGTGTGTGTTTATGCATGCGCGTGAGAGAGAGAGAGAGAGAGGGAGGGAGAGAGAGAGAGTCTGTGTGTGTGTATTTTATTTCTTTCTTGTACCGGCTGACAAAATACTCACAATAAACCAAGTGAGGAATTGAACCCCTGCCTGACTGATCTGTATGGCAGGGCATCAAAGGGGCAAACGGTGCACGGGGCCCCGCGGGACCTCCGGGTCCACCAGGACGGCAGGTGAGTGGGTTGAAGGTTCCATTCCGCATGTTGAGGGCCCTTCTTCGTCCATTGGGGGTTTGAACGAAGGCGGAAACAGTGGGCATTGTTTAATTTTTCTCTTTCTGTCACATTGTTTGCTACATTTTCCACCTTAGCTACATTTGCTGATATAGGACACACACACGCACGCACGCACGCACGCATCATGCATTTCTTACATAACAACAATGTGATGTTTATGTGTATGATTTCATTCGTTTAAAAAAAAAAAAATGTTATTCTCGTTTTTAAAGCCATCACCACTGCTTTTGACATGTTGCTAGAAATCTCTCTTGTTTTGTATATGGTGATTATGTTTGTTCTAAAAAATATTCTGCCTCTGTGTGTGTGTGTGTGTGTGTGTGTGTGTGTGTGTGTGTGTGTGTGTGTGTGTTTACGTGTGTGTGCCATTGTGTGTGAGTGTATGCGTGTGTGTGTATGTATGTGCGTGCGTGCGAGCGTGTGTGTGTGTATGTGTGTGTGTGTGTGTGTGCAGGGAGTACCAGGAACGTCCCTGGAAACCAACCAGATCAGCCAAGTGGTGCCGGTAGGTTCCCCTGTCTCTCCACCGCATCGTGTGTTCACACACACACAGACACACACACACCACACACCACACACACACACACACACATATATATATATATATATATATATATATATACACACAGACACGCACGCACGCACGGACGCACGCACGCACACACACACACGCACGCACGCACACGCACGCGCGCACACACACGCACACGCACGCACACACACACACACACACACACACACACACACACACACACACATACATACATACATACATACATACAGACAGACACACGCGCGTGCGCGCGCGATCAAACATACAAACAAACACAAATACACATTCATACACATGCATGTGTATACAGACACATGGAGTATATAAATATGGAGTTGAGAAAGATACTTTGGGCCAGACCCGTTGACTGCAGAAAAAGTTAGCGTGACGTAGCCTGAAGGGTCTCCTATCTGTCTGTCTGTTGGAAGACTTTGTGCTCGTCTGTGTGTCTCTGTGTTGTCCTTCTGTCGGAAGAGTTTGAGTTTCAATTCATGTCATGTGTCTGAAGAGAGTTTCATTGGCCGACATCGTGAATGGATCTGATGAGCTTCATGAAAGTCATGTGAAGCTTATATCTCCAAAGAGAAACAGGTATTGCTCACCCTTACAATACAAGCATAACAATGTGCATTTAATAGAACACGTGTACGTGTTTAAGTATTCAGTAGATTAGATCATTTAGATTGACATATATAAGAACATACTACATATTTATAAGCAAAAGCCAGTTTAAAAATCATCCACTTTAGAACAGTTAGAAAATACCAAAGACTGGTTAGGAATCACCTCTCTGTCTGTCTGTCTGTCTGTCTGTCTGTCTGTTTGTCTCATGTCTGTTGAGTTCCATAGTTCTTTATCAAAAGCCTATCAGGTTTATTTATTTAGGGTTTATTATCACTGTTTATGTTGTCATTTGATGAAAGTTCGTATAGTTAATTTGTCTCTCAGAAGAGAGGGTTTTTTTTTTTTTTTTTATCATACCTTAAAATGCTTTCCTGCGTGTTTCTTCAGTACTATTATTGGTAGAATTTTCTTTCTTTACCCCCCCCCCTCCCTCCACTTTTCTGTTGTCCGTCTGTGTGTCTTTGTTTCGGTTTTGTTCAACTGGCTTCGTCTTTCTGACGTTGACGCTTTTAAAGCGACATTTCTTTGTATACTTTGTCTAGTTGATGGCACGCGTTGATTTAATTTCTGTCAGTGTTTTACGTGTTGCAGACTACGTTCTTTTGTTCGTTTTCAAGAGAGGTTAGATCCGATCAAACGAGATTAACATGTTGAAAAGGGAAGGGACAAAAAAAGGAGTGATGGCCTAGAGGTAACGCGTCCGCATGGGAAGCGAGAGAATCTGAGCGCGTTGGTTCGAATCACGGCTCAGCCGCCGATATTTCCCCCCCCTCCACTAGACCTTGAGTGGTGGTCTGGACGCTAGTCATTCGGATAAGACGATAAACCGAGGTCCCGTGTGCAGCATGCACTTAGCACACGTTTAAAGAACCCACGGCAACCAAAAGGTTGTCCCTGGCAAAATTCTGTTGAAAAGTCCACTTTGATAGGGAAAAAAACAAATAAAACTGCACGCAGGAAAAAATCAAAAAAAGGGTGGCGCTCCCAGTGTAGCGATGCGCTGTCCTTGGGGAGAGCAGCCCGAATTTCACACAAAGACCTCTGTTGTGACCAAAAAAAAAAAAGAAAAAAAAAGGAGAAATAAAAATACAAGGATTTGTGAAAATGACGAGAGAGGCTACAAGCAACATCACATGATTTTATGATATTTTTAGCTGGGTACGTTTGTTGATTGTTTGATGTTGATGTGATCACCATGACGGGCTGTTGATTGTTTGATGTTGATGTGATCACCATGACGGGCTGTTGATTGTTTGATGTTGATGTGATCACCATGACGGGCTGTTGATTGTTTGATGTTGATGTGATCACCATGACGGGCTGTTGATTGATTGATGTTGATGTGATCACCATGACGGGCTGTTGATTGTTTGATGTTGATGTGATCACCGTGACGGGCTGTTGACTGTTTGATGTTGATGTGATCACCGTGACGGGCTGTTGATTGTTTGATGTTGATGTGATATCCATG